>NC_052475.1:2328742-2409499 GCF_009730915.1 Dioscorea cayenensis subsp. rotundata
TTAGGCCTTGCTCTTGTTATTTTACCAATGCAAAATCTTTCTTGACCAGGAATATTATTTTGCATGCAGTTATGCATCTAATTTTCTCTATGTAGAGGCTGTAGAGCCAATTTGGAAAAAGAGATTGATCCCTGCATAGTTAAGGAATTTAAATAATAATTCCATTCGTATGAAACTAATCATTTTATCGATGGTGTTGTTGTTGTTGTCCATTGAGAGTTTGATTGATGCAGAGTTTTGGTCTCAAGTGTAACACACACATGACATTCCGATCTTTAAAACTAGCAAATAATTTATGTTGAAGAACAAAGTGATGGAAGCCTGATCTTTTTTGTCTTAATACTCATCCCATACTTATTTATCCTTCATCTTTTATGTTAACATCTTAATTAGCATATGAAGTTTCATACTGAGCCTTCTCAGTTGAGTAATGCCTTTGTCCAATACTGAGGCTTTCCACTTAATATGAACCCGAATGCAGTTCTGAAAATGATTGCCACCCTCATAATTTACTCCATTCATAGGGGACCACCTTGTTTTTGATTATCATGTATCCACCATGGTAGCTGACCCTTACAGTAGCCCTTTAGAATCAGCATAAGCTGCTTAATACATATTGCATTCCTGATATCGGTCTTCAGAACTAGCATGGATGATTTATTTGATCGGAATGCAATTTGTTCTTATGACAAATGTTTGCTAGTGTCTGTTTACATGGCTTTTCTCAGCTTCTGAGGAATGTCTTTATAAACAATCAGTGGGAGGATATGGAAATCACCTGTTCAAATATCATATGCAGATTGTAGCAGCCATGAGTTCAGCTGTGCCTTTTCTTAGCAAGGCAATCATGAAAGCTACTCATTGTGGTAAGTAGAGTTTAACATGGTCAAATTTCCTTGTTTGCACAAATAATTACTGTTCCTCTCTGGATAGACACTTATGCTAATGAAGAACCATGACTAAGCTGATATTCTTTAGTGAAGTCTTGAGTTATAATAATTATAGTAGTGTGTTTTTTTTTAATTGATTCTTATTCAATATTCTGATTTTCTTCAATTGTGGAATGATACAGACTCATTTAACCTTTTGGTTAATAGTGGTTCAGCTGCAGGACAAGTAATATTTCATGTGAGTTAAATTTTCAGCTTCGACTCTAAAAATGGGCATTGACTGTAAAAATTATACATTCTAGTGAAACTTCTGTATCAATTTGCTGCATCCCTTTACTGCAGACTCATTTCCATATTATTCCCCGCAAAGCAGGTGACCAGTTATGGCCTTCTGAGGTAATCACAGCTTCATACAAAACTCTCATTTTGAATAAATTTAATTCACTGATATAATTATACAACATGCAGGGTGTGAGACGATGCCTTATTGAAAATAATGAGGAAACCTTCGACCTTGTGCGATGCATTAGACAACGGCTTGAGTTTTCTACTGAGGCAGTGTTTGGTTGAATGTAATTGTGATTACAATGGAGTTTCAGTTACATTGATATTTGGATTTTAAAGTACAACAGAGTCAATTCTAGTGTTTGGTTTGATATTAATACAAATGCAGTGTTTGGTTGAATGTAATTGTGATTACAATGGATTTTCAGTTATATTGATACTTGGATTTTAAAGTACAACAGAGGCAATTCTAGTGTTTGGTTTAATATTAATACAAATGTTATATTATTTGATTATGTATTTGATGGGAGTGATTTGTAAATTTAAATTTAAAAATCGATATTATTTAAGTGAATAGATATTATTTTAGTAATAATAATAATAATAATAATAATAATAATAATAATAATCATTATAAATTTTCAATCGCATTAGCTATAATTTTATTATTAAATTAATAATTAAATTTATTCTTATATTTTATGATTAAATGGATATTATTCATGTATTGCTTCCTTGTAATTAATATTATCATGTAATTAACATGTATCTCTTTAACTATTATGAGGCTTATTATTACATTATTTTTTGGATAAATACTCACTATTGTATCATTATTTGTGTTATTATCTAAGTTTCCTTCATCCCCAGCTTCCTCCTTTCACAACTATCCAAGCTCCTCCATTTTCTTCTTTACTCTCATCAGTCTTTCCCTTCTATCCCACCATTAACTCCCCCCTCCTTTGTCTTCTTCCTTTTCACCACCCACACCACCATTTATCCTTAAACTCAAACCCCAGCTCCAAGCTGATCAATGATCAATTTTCCGTTGAGCAAGTGATCATCGGTGGTGAAAGCACTAGTAGCCAGGTTAAGGTGATTAAAGAGGTAAAGAAGAGTTATAGATTGACAGAAGTGGTATGGAGAGGAAGGAGTTGCTTAGAAGAGAAGAGCATATTTGCAGGAAGTGTATTGTTTGTGAATTTGCAGGAAGTGTTTTGTATGCAAAAGGGGTAGAAGAGTAATTTTTGGTGTTTGAAAGTTTGGTAAAACAATTTTGTTATCAGAGGGAAATACATGGACGGTGGAGATGAGATCATCTCAGAATTTGGTTCAAGTTCAAGGCAAGAGATTGAAGAGAAAGATGAATGGCCCATATTTGATCATCAGAAGGATTAGAGTAAGTTCGAGGCAGTCCAAGTTAGTGGAGGCTTAAGTGGTTGAGTCCCTTAGCTTTGGACGTGTGTATAGTGACTTAGCTCATATTTTCTATGTTATTAAGTTAGTTTGTGAAATGAATGTTTATGAGTGTTTTGCTCATGTTTTCATAGAACTTGATGTAATTTTCCTGCAATATAGATGTGTTTTTAGCCCCTATTCTCTTCTACAAAGTTGTTTTTCTAGTGTCAAGGTGTCTAACAGTGGTATCAGAGCTCCGAGGTGAGTATTGAAATGGTTCTGGAGTTTTTCTGTTGTGAGGCGTTGTTGTTGTGTTGAGTTATGGTATTATGAGAGTTATGAGTGAATGTTTTTGTGGTGTGATGAAGTTTTTATAGCTGATCTGTGGTGTGATGAAGTTTCTGGATTTGTGAGGGTGTTTGAAAGGATTGTTGTCTTAAGGGAGATTTCTTAGGTAGTTTTGTTATGATTGAAGAGAGGTGGTTTTGCAAATTACAAAGGAGTTGGCATCAAGTTCTTCATCTGCACCTACACCATATATTTCACATTCCTTACTACTGGTGTTCAGAGATGAGGGATATGAGCACTGGAATTACAGGATGAGAACATTTTTCAGATCTTAGAGGTTGTGGGAGATTGTTAAGGAGAAGCCACCATAGAGGGAGTTAGAAGATGATGCAAAAGCCTAGTTCTTATTGCAGCAGGCGTGGATGAAACAATTCTTCATAGAATTGTAAGGTTTGACATAGCTAAGGAGGCTTGGGATCACATAAAAAATGAAAACCAAGGGACATCAAGGATGGTGTCAGTGAGACAACAAACATTGAGTAAAAATTTTGAATTGTTACAGATGAAAGAAGAAGAGACAGTTCATCACAATATAATTAGAGTGCTGGCAGTGGTGAACCAAATCAGAGGTATGGGTAGGGAGCTAAAAGATGCTGAAGTGGTGTTGAAAATGATGAGGAGTTTATCTTCAAGGTTTGTACATGTTGTTACATCGATTGAAGAAGCTAGGGATATGTCTAAAGTATCTCTAGATGAGTTGAGTGGATCTTTGCAAGCACATGAAGCTAGATTCAATCAATTCTCTGAGAAGCATGAAGATAAAGCTTTCGTGATGAGGGGTAATACAAGTGGTTGAAGAAATTTTATGAGAGGAAGAGGAAGAAATTATAGAGGCAGAGGTAGAAGTACTGAAAATTCAAGAGGTGTTGGTTATGACAATCAAAATTCAAGTGATCAAAGACAATTTCAGAGGCAGTAATATACTGGTAAATGGAATTCATGGCAGTAAGGGAGAGGAAATTAGAGACCATTTGGGAGGTCCAGTAGAGGTCAAAGGTAGTTTGATGGGCAAAGAATTGGTAGAAGTAATTTTTAGAATATGCAGTATTTGAGATGTAAGAAATTTGGGCATTTGTAGTCACATTGTTGGTCTCAATATAGGAGATTTGATGATGGAGTAAGTTCTTCAAGTAACCAAAATTCAGGCAGTCAAAATTCAAGTGATTATAGTACTTTGCTTATGGTGCAAAATGGGAAAGAAAGCAGTAGTTCTTATGTGTGGATTTTAGACAGTGGAACCTTAAATCACATGACAGGAAATAGAATGTTGTTTCATTAGATAGATGAAAGTGTGCATTATAAAGTCTGGCTTGGGGGTGATAAAGAACTTGATGTCTGTGGTAGAGGATCTGTTGCAGTCAATGTTCAAGGAGAAGGGATTAAATTAATTCATGGAGTAATATATGTACCAAAGTTGGCACATAATTTATTGAGTGTGGGACAATTGATTGGCAGTGGGTTTAATGTGAACTTTAGCAATTGTGGATGCAATATAGAGAATGTAGAAACTGGTGTTCAGGTGTTGTATACTCAAAGGAATGAGCATAATCTATTTCCTGTGGAGTTTTCTAAAGATGAGAAAATTAATGTGGCAATGTTTGCTGATGGATTATCTTCATTATGGTATAGAAGATTTGACCACCAGAATTTTCAAGGTCTGCACGTGCTGCATGAGTACAACATGTTGCTAGTCTTCTAAATGTGAAAAAATTGCAAAGTTGTGAAGTTGTATCTTTGGAAAAATGTCAAGATTGCCATTTTCATCAGGGAAGTCATGTAGAGCAAAACAGAAATTGCATTTGGTTTATGCAGATGTCTATGAACTAATGCAAACTGAATCTCATGGTGGTAATAGATTTTTTCTGTTATTCATAGATGATTATACTCGCATGAGTTGGGTTTATGTGATTAAACACAAGCATGAGGTTTTCCAATGTTTTCAGAATTTTATTGCTTTTGTTGAAAGACAATCAGGTTATAAACTCAGAATTCGAAGGACAAATAGGGGTGGAGAGCATGTGTCTCGAGAATTTAGTTTGTTTTGCTCAAAATTGGGAATTAAGCATGAGTTGACAACACCATATTCTCCTCAACAAAATGGAGTAGCTGAGAGGAAGAATAGAACCTTAACAGAGAAAGCAAGAAGTATGTTAAAGGCCAGCAAGCTACCAAATGATTTTTGGCCATAAGTAGTCCCAACAACAACATACTTATTTAATGTGTCACCAACATATGCAGTAGCTCATGAAACACCACATGAAGCTTGGTTTGGAACAAAACCTAGTGTGCATCATTTAAGAGTATTTGGGTGTGTTACATAAGCTCAAATCCCAGCTCAGAAATTGTAGAAGCTTGATAATAAGGCAGAAAAAGGAGTGTTTGTGGGCTATAGTAAAAAAGCCAAGGCGCATAGAGTGTTTATACCTACTTCAAGAAAAGTGGTTATTAGTAGATATGTACAATTTATTGAAAATGAAGTGTGTAATTGGGAAGATACAGTAGTGCCTAAGAAGAAACTTGTTCTGCAAAAAATGAGAACTAGTCTTCCAGGTAATTTACATAGTGGTGATAATCATACAATTTCAGTTATTGAAAGTGCAGGTGAAAGTAGTGAGAGAAGAGGTTTGTTTTTAATTAGACAAGTAACATAAGAAGATGCAGCTAGTGTTGATGAATCTCCCATTCAGAGAGTAAGGACATTAAGAGAAACTACGATAGTTGTTCATTTATGTTAGCAGTTACAGATCCAGGAAGTTTTGATGAAGCCCAACAATATGAAGAGTGGACCAATGCAATGATAGTGGAAATAAAGGCAATTGAAATAAAATAAAACTTGGGAGTAAAGTGAATTGGCACCATAAAAGAAGTTGATTGGAGTGAAATGGGTGTTTAGAACAAAATATAAACCTAATAGTGATGTGTCCAAGTATAAAGCCATGTTGGTTGCCAAGGGCTACTCACAAGAGTATCGATCGGATTATGAAGAAATTTTTACACCTGTTGTAAGGATGGAAACAGTAAGATTGATGTTTGCATTAACAGCTCAGAATTCTTGCCTAGTATATTAGTTGGACGCCAAATCAACTTTTCTGAACGGAGATCTCAAAGAAAAACTATATATTGCTCAACCATAAGGATTTGAAGTAGTTGGTAAAGAGAGTATGGTATATAAATTATCAAAGGCCCTTTATGGTTTAAAACAGGCTCCAAGGTCCTGGTATGAGAAGCTTGATGGTTATTTAAATTCTCAAGGATTTCACAGAAGCAGCACTGAGCACAATTTGTATAAGAAAATTAACAAGAAGGGGGAGATTCTATTAGTATGTGTTTATGTGGATGATGTGATATATATGAGTTCATCAATGGAGTTGATGTTGAATTTCAAGGATTGTATATATGCAACATTCTTTTGAAATGAGTGATTTGGGTATCGTATCTTATTTCCTTGGTCTAGAAGTGAAGCAATCTATTTATGGAATTCATATCTCACAGTAGAAATATGTTACAGATTTGTTGAAGAGCTACCGGTTGTTGCAATGTAAATCAATGAGTGTGGCATTAATTCCAAATGCAAAACAACAAAATATGAACAAGAAGAAGCAACAGATGTAACATAGTACATGCAGTTGATTGGTAAACTTCTGTATGTAACTCACTCTAGACCAGATATTGCTTTCTTAGTGGGTTTCTTTCAAGATTTATGCATAGTCCTACAAAATCACATCAAGGAGTAGCTAAACATTTGTTGAGGTATTTAGCAGGTAGAAGGAGTTATGGAATTCTATATGGTAAATCAAAAAAATTCAAGCTGTAAAAATTTTCATATAGTGACTGGGGATTAAATCTAATGGGCAGGAAAAGTACAATTGGTGTTGTTTTTAATTTGGGATCAAGAGCTGTCAATTGGATATCAAAGAAACAAGAAATTGTGGCATTATCTTCAAATAAGGTAGAGTATATAACATATAGTGCAGCTTGCTGTCAAGGTATCTGGTTGAAGAAAATTATAGAGGAATGTGGAATGAAGTATGAAGAACCTTTATATAGGTATTGTGATAATAAATCCTGTATTGCTTTGCCAAAAACCCACTGCTCCATGGAAGAACAAAGCATATGGATGTTAAATTCCATTTTATTAGAGATTTGGTGGCAAAAAAGACGGTGGTTTTTTAGTATTGTCCATCGAATGAGCAATTGGCTGATGTGATGACCAAAGCTGTAGTTTGCGAAAAATTGTAAAATTCAGAGAAACTCTGAGGGTGTGTGATCTTCAATCAAGGGAGAGCTATTAAGGTGATTGAAAAAGTAAAAAAGAGTTGCAGACTAACAGAAGTGGTTGAATGGAGAGGAAGGAGTTTCTGAGAAGAAAAGAGCATGTTTTGCAGGAAGTGTTCAGTCTGTAAATTTGCAGGAAGTGTTCTGTATGTAAAGGTGGTGGAAGATTAATTTTGGGTGTTTGAAAGTTTGGCAAAACAATTATGTAATCAAAGGGAAATAGATGGATGGTGGAGATGAGATCATCTCAGAATTTGGTTCAAGTTTAAGGCAAGAGATTGAAGAGAAAGATGAATGGCCCAGATCTAATCATCAGAAGGATTAGATTAAGTTCAAGGTAGTCCAAGTGAGTGGAGGCTTAAGCAATTAAGTCTCTTAGCTTTGGACGTGTGTATAGTGACTCAGCTCATATTTTCTCTGGTATTAAGTTAATTTGTGAAATGAATGTTTATGTGTGTTTTGTTCTTGTTTTCATAGAACTTGATGTAATTTTCCTACAATATAGATGTGTTTTCAGCCCATGTTCTCTTCTACAAAGTTGTTCTTCTGGTGTCAAGGTTTCTAACAAGCCATGCATGATCTCCAACAACAACTTCCATCCACAGTTTCCTAATGTTCAATGAAAGAGAAGCTCTTGGCATGATGCCCAGCTGTTGATCTTGCTCGAGAGATGAATGGAAGAGAGCAAATATCGATGCAGAGAAGGGCGTCACCGGCCAAGGTAGTGATGATGGTGACATGGAGGTGGCGGTGGGTTGAGAGAAACATGGCAAGGTGGAGGAGCAGGTTGGTGTAGTCTTGTGCCATGAAGGGATTTGGTTTTACACTCCATTTGGATGTAAAACCAAATACATGAAAAATTGGTTTTTGGAGTAATTTGAACTTACATTAAGAATTTAGGAATTCATTTAAAAAAATAGAGAAGTTTTAACAATAAAATAACTTCAGTTATCAATAAACCAAAATACACCCAAATAAACAATACTTGAAAGTTACAGCTTGGTACATCTTTGCTCCATAAAACCTCAGAAAATTGATAACCTCCATTTGTATTTTGTGTACAATAGTATGTAGATATTATCTAGTAGATTTTATTCAAGTTGGTCTTTATGTTTTCTTAACCATTTGTCTTATTTGAGAAATTTCTTACGTCTTTGTTATTGTTCAAATGTTTAGATATTGATTAGAGCTTTATTAGGTGAAAATTGTTTATTAGTACTCTTGCATTAGCTTGGGTGCTATATTCCTTTTTTTTATATAGAAAATATCTATCTTATGATATAATGTGATACAAATGACAATAAATATATATTTTTTTATTACATTACTGCTTTTAATATATCTACATTGGATAACTAACATGCCATTACTCTGACAAAAAAATATAGTTAAAATATGGAGAAGGAAAATCATTTGATCCCTTTCAAAAGAGTGCTTTGCTTGATACAATGCAATACATATTTATTACTTTTCACTATATTACACATGTTTTTCTAAGACTCTAAAAATTTATTCTAAAAATTTACAATTTATTCATCTTGGACAAATTTGTATGTTTTTTAAATCAAACCATATTACATTTATTTCAAATTAAATTAATTATAGTTTCAAAATAATTTTGATCTTCAAATAGTAAACTTATTTATGTGTTTCACATAATGTTTGAATGATTCCATGACATATTTTAAATACAATTTAAATAATAATAGCAATTGTAATTGGTTTTTATAAAAATCATTTTTATAGTGAGTTTATGTAAAAAAACAAAAACAAATTGTTATAAGCAAGTGGAAGATTATTAGATAATGTGAATTGAAAGGTTTAGACTTTTAAAAGCAATTGTACAATTGTACATGATTTATTTTTCTTTGTTATCTCATATCTTTCACCATAAATAACTCTTCCATAAATGGTATCATAGCCATATCTAAATCAATTTTTCGAGGGGAGGGAAGGGCATGAATGCATTATTGGTTCTTGTATTATGGTGTATTATACTTATTTTGCTCTTTGTAATTTTAAAATATTGATTATGATTCCAACACAATTAGGTTTTTTTTTAACCATATTTTGTATTACTAAGTTAACATAAGGATATAATTAAAATTTTTTGATCTTTTATAAACTATTTTAATAATGTGAAATTAATAATATCACATGGTAGTCTATGTGTTGTAATATTTAATAGTTATAATGGTTGATAAGCCTGATATCATCATCATTATCTTTATTTTTATCTTTCACTTGCTACGTGGCATTAGTTGTATTGTCATTAAAACCCTGACCGTCAAACTAGGGCACAAAATTGATAAGCGAAATGAAACTGAGCTCAATAATCTATTTGAATGCCTAATGCATGAGTAATAGATTAACTGAGAGAATTCTGCATGTATTTAGGCAACAAAAAAAAATTTAGTAGCATGTTATTAATTAAAGTGAAGGTATTGTTGTTATATCTTTAACCAAGTAAAGCATTGATCACTTGACAAATTATGTAATTATATCTTTAACAATGTATCATATTCATTCCTACCTTTATAGATGAGGTCATTATTGGTGGTGATTAAACAAAAGTAGGAGTCGCCAAGAAAGATGCTTGATATTAAGATGCTCATACATAATTTTTATATTTAGTCAACCCAATAAATTAATCCCAATTTAATGCTTTGAATTGCTTTAAAGAAGATGTAACAAAAAGAAATAACGATTAACAACATCGTTTTTTTTTTACAGTTATTCTAATTTTTTTCCTCATTGGCATTTAGGGTTCATGTGGGAGAGATTTATTTTTAAGAATAATAAGAGTAGCAATAAAAGTGATTATTGGAGAATTTTGGCGAAGGTTATGAGATACTGAAGCGTAACTAAAAGAATAATGTAATTATATTTCTTTTAATATTTAAAAATTTATTTATTGAAACAATAATAAATAAAGTTAATATATTAAAACTAAATAATTTCAAATCAACATTACCATCTATAAACACCATATAAACTATGAAATTATTATTTTTTATATATTTTAGAAGATAATAAAAAAAACAAAGCGTTATTCATAATATTCCAACAAATATTCATACATAGATTATAAATAACATTTTAAAATATTAAAAAAATAATCTGATTATCTGTATTTTGCAGTCAATTTAAGCTTTTCAAGAAAAATTTTTTTTTGAAATGACAACAATTTAGTTAGTGGGTCATTAAATGGGTTGCCTTAATATTCATAAATTTGAAAATCTAGTCAATATAAAGCAGTTCTGGTAATATAAAATTTGTTAAAATTGAAATATATATATATATATATATATATATATATATATATATATATATATATATATATATATATATATTATCATTATGGTTTATGCATAACAAAATATTAATTATGGACTAGATTTTTAAAATTTGAGCTGAACTATTCCAAAGATTGTATAGAAGCTCAAGCCATGTAATTTCACTATTCTCAAACTAAATTGAGTTAAAATGAATAATCTACAAATAGTCTCAAAATTTATATTTTAATTTATATTAGTTTTTTTTTTTAAACTTGTAGACATATAACATCTTAACTATATTTTATATTTAAACTTTACAATAAATATGGTCTTACATAGTTCAACAGATAAAAGGAACTAAAAATTTGTATACTATTACTAACAAATTAATAGCACAAAATAAGTTTAAATTTTTTGAAATTAATAATATATAATAAGCTAAATTTTTTTCGATTATTTATTTTATAAAAAATTTTAAACTCATCATCAACCATAAATTTTTTTTTTTTAAAAAAACCATCACATTATATATATATAATTAAAAAAAATTCAAAACCTTGGCCCAATGAATAAATCCTCTATGAAGGCAAAGGCCCAGCAAACAGCCCAACTGGCTCACGCCACCCATGCTAGGCTCACCACCAACCCAAGAAGAAATACCGCAACTCAATTCCCAAGACTCCACACTTCCATTCTCACCACCACAAAAAGACAACTCCCCAAGACACTTGCCATATTTGGCTCAACGTCATCTCCCCCCATATGCACTGCCAATACTGCAACAGCCTCTTTCCAAGCGTCCACCCCTCCCTTTCTCCTTCTCCTTCTCCTTCTCCTTCTCCTTCTCCTCTCTAGTCTCAACCACTTGCACTATCTCTTCTCACTCCTTCCATCTTCTTCCTTTTTCCTCCTCTCTAAAACCCTTCCTTTTTTCCCTCTTATCCAAACCCTTCTCTACACATACTCTCTCTCTCTCTCTCATTCTCTCTTTTCTGATCTATCACTGATCACCTTTCCAAACTAACCATGAACTCTTCATCATCAGCATCATCATCATCATCATCATCATCATCCTCTTCTGTTCCCATCGAAGCCATCCGGGCCTACCACGCCACCGAGCGCCGTCTCTTCGCTCGCATGGTTCTCGACCTCTCTCTCGATCCTTTCCGTGCCATGGAGATCATCGCCTTCTGGCTCTGGCTCTCCGAGATCGGCCACCCAGACATCATCCGCCGGGCCCAATCCCTCACCGGAGTCTCTCTCCTCCTGATCGCCGGCGTCGCCGAAGCCTTCATCGACGCTCTCCGTCTCGAACCCTCAGACCATTTCCGTCCCAACGCCGACCTCCGTCACGCCGCCATCCACGGCATCTCCTACTACCTCTCCAGCGTCTGCTTCAGAGCCTTCGACGATATCCAACGCCAAGCTCAGCTCCTCCACATGGATCGCCTCCTCCATCAAATGTCACATCTCCACATCCCTCACGGCGAAGGTACCAGCTCATCCTCCTCCTCCGCCCGCTCCCTCTTGTCCCATCCTTCTCAAGACCTCGAACGCGCCATTCGTTTCCGACAAGAACTCAACCTTCTCTTCGGCACTCCAATCAACAGCGGCATCTCCAATCTCTCCTCAGCCTCTCTTCATCGTCGTCATCCTCCTCCTCCTACTGCTGCAAATGCACAGCTTGTTACTGATCCTACCCATCAAATGAATTCCACTGCTAGGCCTTACCATCCATTGTCCACTATCAACTGCCCTCCTCATCACCACCGATCCTTTCACCGCATCGAACAAATGGAAAGAGACCAGAGGACTCTCTTCGTCACCTTCTCCAATGGCTACCCTCTTACTGAAGAAGACCTCTATGTTTTCTTCATGAGGTATGTATTTTGGTGGATTGCACACCTCTCTTAGTACTGTTTCCATTTCTGGCTGTGAACTCTTTCTCTTTTGGTTGTTTTCTTGCACTGTATCTCTAGATCCTGCTTGCCTGTTCAATCTTTTGTGCACATTTGGTTCTTGATGGATAGATGGATGGATGGATGGATGGAGATAGAGAGAAAGAAAGAGAGAGGGAGAGAGAGATCTAGTTTAGGGTTTGTGTTAGATTGCTCAAGGTGGTAAGGGGGAGGGAAGTTTCAGTGGTTGAGAAGAAAATGAGAAATGGAGAGATGCATGCATGTTTTGATCTTGCATTAAATCCTTGAAGGCCCTTTTTTGGTAGCCATATGATGGAGACTTTGAAGCAAATATTGAATTGCATTTGGAGAAGATAATATCATAGATCTCAAAGAGTTAATGGTAGTCATTATATATATATATATACTCAAGATAAAAAAAAATAATTTGAGTTTTTATTTATAAATTAATTATTCATTTATTTATTTATTTTGAATTTTTTTTATTAACTATATGGTTGTGTTTGATAAATGATGGACTAATTCAAATTTTCATTGTTAATTTTATTAAAAAATAGCTTGCTAATTTTGTTTATTATCACTGAATAACAAATTAAAATTAACAAAGATAACTATTTGTGTACTTATTTTTAATTATGAAAATAGTATTTGGTCAACTTAATTTGGTTATTTTTCGACAAAGAGAACAAGTTATTCTTATTTCCATTATTTATCCATATTTTTAGTATATATTTTATACTTCAAATTTATCTTTTATCGTTTGCTTAAATTTTATTTTATTTTTTATCGATTTTGTAGTTCAATTCAAATAAGGGGTGATTTTTTTAGCATATATTAATATAGATGAATCTTGGTAAAAAAAAAAAATAGCATACAATGATGGGAAAATAATTAGAAAAAAAAAACCTATATATATTTCTAGCTTTTATTCATAGGAATTATGCATTGCTAGAACTAATTAGAAAAACAAAAACAAATAAACACTAAATAAAGGAAAAGATGAAAAAGGCAACAACCTTTGTAAGTAATCCATTAATTAGTAACATGCATTTCAATACAAAGGAGTAAAGAAGATGAAGAACCAAAGCAAGATGATATAGACCAACCAAAACAAGATAAAGGGGAATTTGGAATAAGTATAAGATGGAGATAAGTCTACATACTACATATTTCAAGATTACAATCCAAACACCCTTCAAAGGGATAGGGATTATTAAGATAGGGTGAAAAATATCCAAATTTCACTTAATTATACCTTAACACTATATGTGCATAAAGAGGGATACATTTATCTCATCCTCTTCTTATATATCATTTTATATTCACATATATTGTTTCAAATTAAAATATCTTTAAAGATCTTTTGCATGTTTCACAATTTTCAAATTGTAAATTAAGGGTGTAAACCTATAAACCTTTTCTTATCAATGCTACAATAGAGTCATCTTCTCCAACTATTCTCAGATTAGCTATGTACGGGCGTAAACATGCATGTCATAGGATTTATACCCTTAATTATCACTATATTGACTTTCTTGGGCTTCATTTATTTCATTATCAACAAATGGGTATTATAAATGGAAATCCTCATGAGTTAGTAAAAATTTTTTTGGATGATATTGTAAAGCTCGAGGATTTGACTCCTAAATAGGAGCATGCAAATACTTTCTTTTTTACAACAAGATGAAGATACTGACTTTTTTCCATTAATATATTTTAAAAAGAGAAAGGAGATTTAGGTAAGATAAATCCATGTCCCTCTCATCGATTTAATTTTATAATGATAAGACATTTTGACGGCTTTAAGTTCCCTTGAATTCTCACTTAATTAGTTGCCATTCATTGTCTTACTACAAATGCAACTATGAGAAATAATAGGGTTTTAACTCTAAAACTTGTTTTGTGATTACTAAAAGTTAGAGATTATGAACATTAAAAATATACTTATTAACATAAATGAAAGAAATTGATTGAGGAAATTCAAATGAAGACCGGAAATAATAAAAGAAAATTTGTGATAGCGTGGAGGCGGACAATGAAACAACAAAGACATAATATATAGTCAACAAGCAAATATCGCAAGAGGATATTAGTTTAAAAACATAGGGATACCACGTGGCATCATATGATAGGCGTAATTCAACTATGTTGTTTATAAGATAGAATTTTCTATTATTAGACCGACAGAATGAAATTTGATCAATATATTTTTGTCTGATTGATAAACTTTGAATTTTTTTTTTTTCAAATAGACAAACAGAGTGATGACCTGCATTCCTGTTAATACAGACTTTTATCCATTCGCTAAGAATTCAAAAATTATAGACAACAAATTAAATTGTTCAATCATATTTATATTTTCTATTGAAATTTTGTGCAAGTTGGGATCCTTTTTAGAGGGTTTTCTCAAAGTTGAATAGAAATAGTTGAGAATTGAGGATTTAGAGAAGCAATCTCATGAAGCAATTAGTGGTCTTAACAGAAATAGTTTAAAGTAATAATATTAAGTATATAATTGTAACTTGTCTCCCAAACAATAAAAATAAAAAGGAAGAGAGACATGCTAAGAATTATATATAGGTGGATGAGCTTTATCTTTTTATTAAAATTACATAATCATATACTGTTTGGGGACAATAATAGGATATCCACAACAACAATAGTTATGAGAAAATTTCTTCTATTATTTGTATCCTAGGAAAAGTAAATATCGTTGCACAAAATATATATGCAAAAAATTCTTCTATTATTTGTATCTAGGAAAAGTATAACTCTTCCCATGGCATAGATTTCATGTGCTTGCAATCTATTTAGTGATCAATATGAGTTTATTTAATAAATATGTTTATCTGTTTATGTTTATTACTTGATACCAATTTTTCCCCCGAAAACTCTATAAATATATAGAACCACAGAAAGATAGATGGTCTGTAACAAATGTAACTAAACTATTAAATGTTCATGGCTTGATGAATCTCAAACAATTGCATTGATATCTTTCATTCCAAATTTACATGAGCATTGAATTAATGAAGTTGTCTGAGATAACTTCCCTTAATTCATCCAAATTAGTTGTGATATTTGACACCTGTATAGATTAAGTCAAGGGAAGTTATATATTCATCTCTGCTAAACATGGCATAATATTGCATGACTGTTTAATTCAATACCTTCAAACTCTTTCATTCAACTTGAAACATACATGAAAAATTGATTGTGTAAGAAAAGAAGGTTGTCAAATTATTGCTCATTCATCTCAAACTATTGCATTAATTGATTTCTTGCATTCTAAATGCACATGAACACAGAAATGATCTAGTTGTATGAAATAACTTTGCTTTCCTTCAAATTCCATGTGATGTTTAACACTTCAGTTGAGCTCATGAACTACATAACAACATGTCTGAACAATAACAATCAAACCTATGACAGTAGGGGAATCATTCTAGCAACATTCAACTTCTTTTATTTTGCATAATTTATTAGTTAAATACCTTTAAACTCTTTCATTCAACTTAAAACATACATCAAACATTCTGTAAGAAATGTGAGCTATCAAATGTTCATAAACTAAATGTTTAGTGACTTTCTTTCTTTTCAACTGTACATGAAACACTGAAATGAGTTTGAAGGATTGAAGCAATGACCATTGAAGAGATAACAAACAACTGGTCTAGTTTAAGATATATTAGGGGATATATATGTATATATATATATATACACACACATACATAGATAGATTCATCATGTATCCTATTGTATGCCCTAAGATTCATCTTCTTGTTTTGTGGATGCATGACACAGTCGCTTTGGAGATGTGGAGTCAGTGAGTGTGCAGACTGTGACAAAGCCGGGGGCCGAACCTCTCTTCGCCCGCGTATCTTTCTGGCATGAAGAAACAATGCTGCGTGTTCTCAATGGCAATGAGAAGGCCAAGTTCATCTTCAAAGGAAAGCATCTCTGGGCAAGACGCTTCACTACCATGTATAAGCGCGGGTAGATCACAACTGAAACCCAATCCATCACCCACAGACTACTACTACTACTACTACATAATCTATATATCACAGAACTCACTTTGTGGTACTCTATGTTGTACTTGTATGCATGAACATGATTGAGCTCCTAGTGATGATCTAAACAGACATGAGACTCATGAGTACTCATGTTCAGTTTCCAAGAGCTCTTTATCATGTTCTATGCTTGATGTGTTGCTGCTGTTGTTGTTTTCACTGTTGTTGTTGTTGTTGTTGTTGTTGTTGTTGTTGTTGTTAAGGTGGTGGTGTTTGAAGGTTTATATACCTTCATGACATGTATAAGGTACAAGATGTTTTCAGGTGTGTGATAATGAAAGTGGGAGATGGTTATCTACTTATCTTAATTATTACTTTAGTGTAGTACTCTTTGTTTTGGTGCAGCTCTGAAATCTGACTGGATTAGTTATATTGTCTGTGTGTATGGATTTCAGTGATGATGTTCAGTATATTGAATCTGGCGTTTCGTCTGGAGAATAAATGATATTCATTATTAGAGAGCTAGCTCTTGATGTAAATTATATATATGTTATACCTAGGTTTTGTTTCTTTGTTTGGTTAGGGTTTTATAGGGATAAGTGGAAAAGGTCAAATGGGCTGGATCAGACTAATAAAAATTTAGAAGAGGTAATTGTTTTTTGAACATTACCATTTACAATCAGTTTGTTTCCACCATGAAAAATTTCTTTTTTCTTGTTTATTTATTTATTTTTTCATTTGCACTTTATAATTCTTTATTGTTGTGATGTGATTTCTTTCTATATTTATTTCATCAAACGACGACGACTGTCCACTGATTGGTATTCCAGGTGACGGGTATAAAAAAGTGGAGATTTTATTTAATAAAATTTAAAACTTATATTATAATAGTTTTTTGTTGGTTGTCATTGGTTTCTTTCTTTATTTATTTTATTAAACAATGATAACTGTTTATGGCATTACATGTGATTTTTATGTCAAATGCTAACTCAGTAGATGACTGCTATAAAAAAGATGAGATTTTATTCAACAAAATTCAAATTTTATAGGTTTGATAATTTTTTGTTGTTTAGTGAACGCGGACCTTTATGCCCAGTATTGACGTACTAAACTTGCATGCCTAAGGAGCCAGGCAAGTCCTTGCTTCTGGCACTGTTCATATAATTAAACATGTATATTTTATAAAGTTTAGGGATTAGAGTAAAGTTCAATATTTTGGGTAGGGTATATATTTCTATATGTGTAGGTATACTCACAATGCCGGTATGGTACTAGAGACTTTTCTATTCCAGATATAAGGAAAGGGAATTCCAATATGCACTCAATATATAGAGGACAATTATTTGATGGAATAAACAACAACCATTTGCTTCAACTAATTAGAATTAATCTATGCTATTCAATTCAATTGATAAAATTAAAACCTCAACTATTGTGGTAAATTAAAGGTAAATTACGTAATTCAATTTTTATATTTTCAAATAAAAAATCTAAAATATCAAAATGTGTTACTCATACCTATTTTAATTTTAAAAAAAATTATTAAAGAGATAGCATAAAATATTAATTTGAGTTGATATAACCATAAATTATTATCCTTTGTTAATGACCACTTGAACTATTTGAATGTTCATTTCAAAGAAAACCTGAGATCGAACCTCAAAATTCATATAAAACAAAGACATTGAGATATTAAGTTGTGCACATCTCTAAATTTCTTTTAAATGGAAGGCGTTTATCGCCTATTTGTCAAAAATAATAACAATAATAAATTACCATCCTTTAATCTAGAATAATGTAATTCTTGAGGTGAATAAATAATCGAATCTGAATTACATTATAAGTACCAAATTATTGGCTTCTAAAAAAAAAAGTTTCCTGCTCTTTTGGGCGGGGCCATGGAGTTTAAGACAAGCCCAATTACATTATGGGCTCTATAAGTAAGGCCCAATCATTGGCCCGCCGACTTTCCCGCGAAAACTCAACTCCTAATAACATTAGACTTCTTCTTCACTAGAGCTCAGAGCTCATCAATGGCGCCTCTTCTCCTCCGCTTCTCCTCCCTTTCCAGGCCAAAACCAACCTGGAACTCCAACCACAACCTACTCATCACTAACCAAACCCTAGTCGCCATGGAGTCCTGCTCCTCCATGCCCGAGCTCAAGCAAATCCAAGCCCAACTGACACGCACTGGGCTTATCTTCCATTGCTTCCCCGCCAGCCGCGTCCTAGCCTTCTGTGCCCTCTCCAACCCTCCCCAAATGCCCCACGCCCGCCTCGTCTTCGCGCAATCCCCCCAACCCAACACCTTCATGTACAACACCATGATCAGAGGTTACACGAGGTCCACACTCCCTTCAATGGCTCTCCTTTACTTCATTGCGTTGATGCGTGAACCAGTCGAGCCGGACGCTCGGAGTTTCGTGTTTGCTCTCAAGGCTTGTGAGAAGTTTGCTTGTGTTTCAGTTGGTGAAGGAGTTCATTCTTTGGTTTGTAAGCTTGGTTTTGAGTTTGATCTCGTTGTGGAGAATAGTTTGGTTCATTTTTATGCGGAGCATGGCCGGGTTGGTTGTGCACGCAAGGTGTTTGATGAAATTCCTCAAAAAGATATTTTTTCATGGACAACGATGATTGATGTGTATGCGCGGAGTGGATTTGGTTTTGAGGCTTTTAGGATGTTCTGTTTGATGCGAACTTCGGATGTGAGGCCGAATGAGGTTACTATGATCACAGTGCTTTCCGCTTGCTTGCAGATTGGTGTATTGAATCTGGGAAAATCAGTGCATGCCATTATAGAAAAGAGTGATTTTAATGTGACTGTTAACTTGTTGAATGCATTGGTGGACATGTATGGAAAATGTTGTTGTGTCGGTTCTGCTAGGAAGGTTTTTGATGGTATGGAAACGAAGGATGTTTTCTCATGGACTAGCTTGCTGAATGCATATGCCAAAAGTGGTGATTTAGAGCTTGCAAGGCAAATTTTTGATGACATGCCTGAAAAGAATGCGGTATCATGGAGTAGTATGATAGCAGGTTACTCGCAGGCCAATCAACCAGACAAAGCGTTGGAAATGTTTCGTGCAATGGTTGCTGCATCAGTGGAGCCTATAGATGCTACTCTTGTCAGCGTGCTTTCTTCTTGTGCACAAACTGGTTGCTTGGATCTTGGTAGATGGATTTATGATCACTATATACTTGAGAAACAAATCATTGTTGGTGTGAATTTGGTTAATGCGTTTATAGACATGTATGCTAAATGTGGAGATCTCAGTACAGCAGCCAAACTGTTCAATGAGATGCCAAAGAGGAATTCGGTCTCTTGGAACTCCATTATCACTGGCTATGCGATTCATGGTTATGGAGAGGAGGCCCTTAGCCTTTTTGAGCAAATGAAGAGCGAGGGAGTATTACCTGATGATATAACATTTGTTGGCGTCCTCTCTGCATGTAATCATAGTGGCTTAGTTGCGAAGGGGCGCAAACATTTCGAAGAGATGAAAACTGTGTTTGGCATTGAACCAAGGGTAGAACATTATGCATGCCTGATTGATTTACTTAGTAGAGTTGGGCTTTTAGAAGATGTTTTTGAACTGGTGAAGAGAATGCCAATGGAGCCAGATGCAGCAGGATGGGGTGCGATTCTAAATGCTTGTAGGATTCATGGGAATGTGGAATTAGGTACATGTGCAGGAGATAAACTACTTGGTTTGGACCCTGGAGATAGTGGTATTTACATCCTCCTATCAAATCTGTACGCAGGCAAGGAGAAATGGAATGAGGTGAAGAAAGTGAGAAGGATGATGAGAGAAAGAGGAGTCAAGAAGACTCCCGGTTTCAGCTCAATAGAGGTGGATGGTAAGTTCCATGAGTTCTTATCCGCAGATAAATCTCATATTCTATCTGAAGAAATTTATGGCATCCTTGATGTGCTGTATATCCAATTCAGATTCAAGCATAGACAATGAGGATATCTTATTGCTTCTTAAAGAGAAACAAGTTCATATGATCATAATCCTCACTTATCTACTACTCTGTTTTAAGGGGAGCCCACTGAAAGACCGAAAACATGCAGCTTTCAGGGAGAACTATCAGGTCACTGTGACATAAGTACTTAGTTTTGCAGGAATGAAGACCATAAATACATCTTAACTCGCTGGGATTGTGCTTGAGAGAAAAGTTGGAAGCTTATTAGTCCCATAACAATGAATGCATTTTGAATACAAGTTCATTTTGGATTCGTCAAAGCTATTGATTGGAATGCAAGAAAAATCAAAAGTGGGACCTAACTCTTAGACAGATGAAATGAAGTTGACATCATGGGCAGATTAAGTGCTCAACCATCCCTGTTCCTTGGAAGTTGCACCTTCCACTCAAACACTAACAGAGATCAGCATAGGAATGTGCAACACCATGCTTAGAAGTCCTAAAAGCTGTGAGTTCTATGCCTTTTCCTTCCCAAAAAATAACTTCGAAATATTGACTATTTTGATGGATGAACTGCCTTGCCATATACTGCATGTTCTAATCCATTGCTCCTTAAAATGCAAGTGTTTATATGTGCATTCCTAGAAGATATCTATTGCATACAAACATTAGCATAGGAAGCAAAATATCCATACACTTATCACTAGCTTGTTGATCATATATGATTTTCATACTATGAACAAAACTCCACCAAACATCAATCAAGTCACTAGCAAGAACACTTATTTTTCATTCTTGGAAACTAATGCAACAGGCTTAAGGTTTCCAAAGGTTTCACTGCCTCTATCCCTCGAGATGGAGTTTGTTGCTTAGGCAGCAGAGGATGCATGTACTTGCAGTTTGGACATAACGGTGATGACCTGCAGAGCATGACAAGAAGATGACAATTAGCACAAGCCACAGCCACCATGTTTCCACTTGAGCTACTCTGTTTCCTGAGATCATCTGAACTTGCGGAGCCAGTCCTTTCCATAGAACCCGAGAAGTTTGAGATATTTAACTCCAAATCCAGCTTCTGTTCCTTTGGCCTAGTCAAACTCCTCTTCAACGTTTTCCTATTCAGGTAATACATCCGTCCTGACTGCACATAGAAAATTCATGCCATTAAGACACAAACACAAAAGCCAAAATTAGAAGGAAAAAAAAGTGAAGAACTCACATGAAGATCGAGGCACTGTTCCCAGTCAAGAGGCAAAGGATCATTAAGGTTGAGCTCAATGTTTGTAAATCTCATAGGCTCATCCCAAGTGTACTTCCTCTTCTTCTTTGTAGTGGATTCTGAATCAGTAGAGGAGCTATTGGCACTAAGAGCAAAGGTTGATAAGGAGGGTCCTAGTGAGAGCTCTGGATGATCCATCACCCTTTTTACTCTCTCAAAGGTATTAGCAACACTCTTTTTCTTTCTTTCTTACAACTTCCTATATATATAGATATATAAAGTGATATAGATTGGAGAGAAGGAAGGATTAAATGAAGAAGAGTTTTGGAGGGGAAGAAGAGAGGCAACTAAGTAAACGGCCAACTTCCCCTCTCCCTTGATTGATAGGGTCATGCAGGTGGAGCGTGGGACACTTAAGAGGGATCTTAAATGGTCTTCATCGAACCCTTATAAAGAAGGGCAGGTCTGGCATTTAAGGTGACTAGTAGAGTATTCTTAAATGCTTTATACTCTACTACTACTCTCTTCTTCTTCACTCACTTCTTCTTAACTGACCTGCCTACTATTACTCTGCATTGACATCACCATGATCTATCACTTATTCTATCTAGCTTTGCTACAAATTCTAAGATACCGATGTTTTACACCATTGTATGAAGATGAGTCACCTAATTTGTTAGTTTGGTACCAAATATTAAGTTCTTTTTTGGCATATAGACTTTATTATCTTTGTACCTGATTCCATATATATATTTTCATCGTATTTTCATATTTTTTACTTTTCAAAGTATTGATACTTTCGAATTCAGATACTCTCATATAACTTTTCTTTATATTCTAGATATAAGTGTTATCTTGTTCTATGAACTATATCTAAAAATTTGTTTTGGTCCTCAAAAATAAATTTGCTTTAGTGCATTGCTTTTTTGATACATTAGGAACTATTCTTGCATTGTTTTTGTTGTTTCAACGATCAAAATGAATCTTTTGAGCTTAAGGACCAATGTTTATGTAAAGGTATAGTTCATGTACAATAGTACATACATAAATACATATATTTCAAAATATAAATTTATTTTATAAATGATTATAGATGTAAAGAAACATTTCCTTTAATTTCACTTGACTTTACAAAGGTACATGGTGATTGAATTAGACATGTTTGATTAGTGGATAAATCATTAAAGTTAGTGTTGAATGTTGAAACTCTAAACCGGCATGGCCTTAAGGGAATAAATATAGAGTGTTGTGGTTCCCTAAACCAGTGCCAACTACAGTCATAAATAAGTTGAGGCGCCTCCTCTTTGGTTGTTGGGGCACGAACCTATTTAATGTTCAATTTATGGTCTTTTTTTGGTTTTTCAAGAGAGAGAGAGAGAGAGAGAGAGAGAGTAGTCTTCAATCTTGATGATGCCACCTATTTTTGTAGTTATTGTTCATCAACTTGATGTATTATGATTACTTGTTCATTAATGTTTCTCAAATTACTCAATAAGTGTTCATGTTTAATATTTATTGTTAGATTGTTTGTGTATGTAATTTTTGAATGTGAACCATGTTTAGAAGCATTTCAGGAAATCACAAGGAAGTTTATGGAACCTGGTTGGTGGCATATCACTTCATCAACAAGCACAAAAAGATTATTTGAAACTTCTTCAAAACAAACTTCATTCATTGATTGATTGATGATCCACAGCATTTTACATGAGCTTCAAAACAAAAACAGAAGGAAGACACATCAACTTTGGATCTGTTTTTGATTGCTTGAAAAAATTTAAGGTTATACTCCTACTCTTAACTGTATACTTTTCTTTTTTATGGTTAATTTGATAAACGTAAGATGTATATTCTATTATGTTGTTCAAGGTAGTCTTAATTTGTTATTCTTTTAATTTGAAATAAATAAATCAATAAATAAATAAAAATTGTATTTGCTTCTCTTAAGATATTTTAGTTCATCATTGCATATGACCCTCATCTTATATCTTTATTGTAACATAACATTTATTTTACATATGTTAAGTAAAATCTACCAATTAGCATCAAGATAATATTGTGAAGAATTTTTGTTAATTTATGAATTATAATAATTGTAAATGTTCAAACTACTTTTTTTTCATAAACAAATAAACAAATAATTAAATAAATAAATACTTGAATTATTCTTCTATATTAATAACTTATAAACTAAAAAATATTTGGAAATTTTAAAAATATAAAACAATCAAAATATTTTTGAATTAGTGAGATAACTTTTTCTCATTTCACATAAAATAGGTGTTAAATCATAATAGACATATAAGAGTTATATATATATATATATATATTTGTCTGTGCCTCAACTTGGGGTGCATTGAATTGTTGGGAACCAATCCTTTTCCCTTCAAGGCTCCCATTATTCATTTGTTGCAGAAACCAAGCTTTCCAAAGTTCAAACAAGTGTGACATGGTGCCTTATAAATGCAGCATTTACTCATTCCCTTGTTTGTGTGAAGAAGAGACAACCACTTAAATATTTCTTCAGAACATACATCAACATTTGGGATAAGCTTTTAAGACTACCATTCACATAGTTCCATTTTTTCTCATGCACTAGCCCTTAGTAATTGGCCAACTTAGTTAGATGCCCTGCCGTCCTTGTGTCATTTAAGGACCTCAACAAGCCTCAATGTCTAAGCTTTACTTCATCTCTGTCATGGAAATTAGAGTACCTGAATGAATTCAGAGATAAATTTTGCTCATAAATGGAATGAATAAGGAAGGTTGATAAATAATAATGTAATGAGACAGCAAACAGGTATGGTTGCAGTTAATGATATGAATAGTGATGGCAAATTCAGCACATATACAAAATAAGCTCCACCCTCATTGAAGTTGCAACCTGAGTTTACCAAATGTCAGAATGTTTATAGACAAACAATTTGCTGCTTACTGATGATAATAAACAGAACCAGAGGTTGGCATCAGCCTAATCATGTGTCGAATACTTATGAAGCACTCTGAGATTCAAAACAAGATGTAATTCAAAGGATAGTATCCGCGAAGAAAGATTTACATGATGAAAATGAGACAGGAAGAGTGGTTGGTTCATGCCCATGAATGCAATTGCAGAGGGAAGAATAAAAGGCCTTGCAGATTTGCAGTGATAGTAAATGTGACCCTATTTATAAACTCATGAATGACGGGCCATTCAAACCCAAAAAGACGGTGCGAAACTAGTACACAGACAAATGCTGCTGACAGAAGCTATGACTAACAATACGACCAACATCTTGGCGATCGCTGCAAGCAACATGGTTAATTTGATCTCTAGAGGGGAGAAAAAGGAAAAGACTTTAGGTGAAGTTATGCCACATGACTGAAATATAATTTAACTGTCTTCTACTGAGAACTTGATTTCAATTATTTAAAAGTATGGGTTTCTACTCAGATGGAGAAGGATCGAATACCAGGGCCAAGGGTTTTCTTTCATATCAAAGAACAAGTAAACATAAAAGGAATTCTAATAAGGTATTTCATATGTGCCAACATGGTCTGTATCTGGACAATAATATGTAAATGTTATTCATCTTCATAATACTCCTAAATTCAAGATAACAACTATATGACTAAACATAGTGAAAGTGTGTAATCAGTAGATCTAACTAAAGAGTAATGTGTATTACCACCAACAAAAAAAATACATGAATAAATTGCGCAAAAATACTGGTTAAGCAAGCCACAACAAATGGTGACAGCGTGTCAACATGTTTCATGAATATCAAACAGATAGGCAAAGCATCTTTTGTATACGAAGCAACAAGCTCATTCACAAACAGTAAAAATTATTCAACACTTGAAATTCAAATAGGGTTTGGAGTTGACCTTTGTACATCGTCTGGGGAAGTACTAGCATCATCATCTTCAGCCAATAAGCCGCCTCAATTGATCAAGAAACTAGAACAGTTCAATGATATTCATACCATTCAGAAAAAGAGAACCGATAAAAGTAACGAACAAGCAAAATTAAACTTTCTCAGAGAAAGTTGTGAAGGGGCTTTTTACCAGAAAAGGGTATTGTAAAAGCCAACCTAACACTGGTATCTGGAAGAGAAACACTTTTGTCGAAGGCCAAAAACCACTGCATGTGAAAACAAATGGATGGCAAAAGTGAGTTCAGGTGGACAATATGCACTAGGAACTATACCTAAATCTTCAAAGGAAGAAATATTACCCAAAAAGAACAGCCAAACCATATATTTCAGAGATGATACCAACTATGGGCCAGCGAACAAATATCAGAAAGAGCCCCACGAGAAAACAAAGAGAGCCCTGCAACCAACTTTAAGAGTTAGCACCAGAAAACGATACAATCACTTTTGCTCAAGCATGGAAAATAATTTCACCATTTTCTCAGATACTTATAAAAAAGAAAACATTCTATCATGCTGCTGAAAACCAAGTGAAACAGTTCTCGTATGTAATGTTTGTAAGAAATCAGTGATAAAAACATAGGTATGAACCATAAAAATTAAAAACTTCAGAGCTACCAGACAGAATTATTCTGAAGACATTTTAAAATTTATGGCAGTTTAGATGCAGGTCTGTTTTTCCATGCCCTTTCCATCCTAAGGAAAAAAAGGTTGTCTACAAGAACTTTAAGAGGACCCAAGAAAAGACAAAGAATAAGAGAAAATGATACAGAGAAATCCAACATGGATATACATGGAGATAAAAGAAAGTGGAGGTCACATAATGGTATTTCTCTGTAAAGTGCAACAAATGCATCACTATGTATCAATTTGCATGGGGTTCAAAAGGAAATAAGATATCACATGCTATAATGGAAACACCATAGCATACAAACTGTGCACAACCTAAAGAGCTTGAAAGACATAAACAAAATAAAACTAGAATTGAGAAAGCATTTTGGGTAATATATTAAGATCACCTTAAAATTTCTTTTCTGAGTGAAAAGCTGCAATGTAGATTGCCAACCAAGTAGAATGGCTACACCAGACAAGAAAAATATCTGGAAGAAGAAACAGTGGATAACATCAGTTGATTCAATATCCATGTTTTTATGTCTATAACTGTGATAAGGATTTAGAGCTTACATTGCCCAGGGCCAACAATCCCCTATCAAAGAAAAGAATCACACCAAGTATTGAGAAGAAAATGCTACAACCAATTAGGCCAATGCCAACCTCTACACAATTCCAAAGAAAATAATCACATTCAAGTATCCAATTTAAAGTTTATTAAGGTCAGCATCTCCATTGAACAACAAAAACAAGAGAAACAAAAAGATTTGGAAAGGATGAACACAGACATCAAACTATATGAATGACTATTGAACTAACTTGACATAAAGCATCAGTAAAATCACAATTAATTAAGTTGGAGAAGTTCACTTTTTATTTCGCTGATTTCGTAAGCCATTATAGTGGCACCAAGTGAGCAGCTACAACAGCCTCACCAATGCAACAAAAATGCACCTTAACTCAACCTGTACCATGTTGACATTTAACTTCAATAAACATAGAGCAAGTAACAACAACAACAGCGGCATTGAAGAATTCAGATGCAGCAAATAAATCATTATCATTGAGCAGCCAAATCAAATATTACTTCCAAATGAATGAGCACTGTCACAAGTACAACAACAGCCTAACCCAATACTTTAAATACAAAGTACAACCCCGACATCAAGGTCATCCAGAGTAATGCTATTTGTACAAATTACCAAAAAGACTTCCCCACTCATTGGCAACCATTCAAGATATCTCAAGGTCACAGTATTGCTGATCTAACAAAATTAAATATACATAAATAAATAATGCCTATCAATGAATAGAAAAGTCTATGTTGCAAATTTAGTCTGTACAAATAGCATGGCTTACTCAACAACGTGCGAACTCAAGTTTCCAGTAAATATGATTAACAATTGTTTAAATGAAAGTTTAAGACTAGTACCCAACAAATCATACCCAAAAAACTCAGATTCTAACGCCAGAAAAATGCTTACTTGGTCAGAAGCTCTTCTTGCATTTGGAAAAAAAACCTTTTTTTTTTTTCTTTTTTTTCTAATTGAACAACTAGAATTACAACTAGCAAGAAATCATAGTTTAAAAATGTATCAATCCAAGCGAATAAGGAAACAATCATGCTCGCAATGCCCCTAAAACTACAAATCATGATTCAATCAAGAAACGAAAATAACCATCCAGACAATGGGAAGCCGAAAGAGAAATGATAAAAAAACAAGGATTGTGATTCACATTGCGAGAAGATCCACACGAACTTGCATACAAACAAGAGAAACAACAAGAAAGACGTTACCTTTGAGAAGAAGTACCAACTTCCCTTCGCCCTTCTGAGAGGATCAAGAGATTGGGGATTTTAGGGTTTCTCTGCGCCAACGAAAAAGGAGAAATTTCACGAATTCCCCCTAAAATGTATAAAATTATTTTATACCACCACATTTTTTAAAATTACTTTTATTTTCGACTAAAATTATTTTAGGGTCAGTTTGATTCGTTAAAGAGAACAGCACAGTATAGTACAGTACAAATAGTTAAAGTACAATATAAGTGCTTGTGTTGTTCTATGTTTGATTTTCAATGAACAGTACGGAACACAAAATAGATAATACCTTTTTATTATTCTATATTTATTTTATAATAAAAAAAATACAATAATATTTTATGAAAATCTTATCAAATTTTACAACAAGTTAAAAAAATTAACATAATTTTAAAAACATTTAATCCACAACAAACAAACTTTCATTAATATCTTAATCCTAAAATACAAATAAATAGATACAAAAATAAATAAATAAAATTTTAAATAGATTAATAAATAGATAAATAAATAGATAAATAAACAACTAAATTTCAAAAAGATAAATAAATAAATAAAACAAAATAAATCATGTTATCACTTCTTAATGAGTATGTAATTTTTAATTTTAAATAGGGATAATTTTGTCGTAAGTTGTCATGTACTACGCAAGAATTTTTTTGTAGTTTAGCGGTAAAAAAAATTAAGAAGTTGTGTAGTACCGATTGGGTAGTTTGTGCTGTACTCCCATTCCATTTATAAATCAAACGCATAACAAGTTATCATGTGATGTCCCTTAAAATCTTGCGTATCAAATGGACCCTTAATGTGTTTTATTTGATTTTCACTTTTGTTATTATTTTTTAAAAAATATTATTTTTAGCTCTTGATAAAATTTTCTTTATTTTATTATTTAGATTAAAAGCAATATAAGCGATATAATACAATACAAAATAAATGGTTAAGCTAGCATAAGTGCTTGTACTGTTTTATATTTATTATTTAATAGACAGAACAAAATTTTTATTATATGTTAAGAGTAGTTTGATTATTTTTTGTTTTAACAAAAATAATTTGTCTATTAATTGTGTTGTAAGTTTGCAAATATTTGTATTATAATTTTTGAAATACAAAAGGTTTATGAAGTTGAGCTACTTAATTATATTTTTTGTGTTATACTCTTGTCTTATTTGCAAAATAAATAGATGAAAAAAAGTTATATTGTGTTATAATTCAAATTTTTGTATATCAAAGGCCATAATATTTGAAGTGCATTGATAAAATACCTTTTATTGGCCGATTACACCACAATTCAACCTCATGGATTAACAAAAGAAAAACTAAATTTTTATTTTTTTTAATATAATAACAATATATAGAGAGAGAAATAATAACAAGTCAGTTATTCCAATCCTAGATTTTTTTATTTAGAAGAGGAATGAAAAATCAACTCCCTTATTAAAAAGGATGGTATTGTACCACACACATTAAATTTATATAATTTTTTATATATATATAAAAAGGAGAAGAGGGGAGGGGTTTAATGTTAAAAACAGTGATTTTAAAGGCTGTAATTTTTTTATTAATCCGCAACCAAATAATGATTCTAAAAGCTACAACCTTTTTATTAATTCACAACCAAACATGCAAAATATATGTTAAATGAGCTTCTAAAACACAATATTAAACCCATTTGAAATTTATTACTCATGTGTATGTTATACAATGATTCTAAAGGGTACAGTTTTTTTTATTAATTTGCAACTAAACATGTAAAATATATGTTAGATGACCTTCTAAAACACAATATTAAACCCATTCGAAATTTATTACTCATGTGTATGTTAAACAATGATTCTTAAGGATACATTTTTATTTTTATTTATTAATTTGCAACTAAACATGCAAAATATATGTTAGATGAGCTTCTAAAACATAATGTTAAACCAATTTGAAATTTATTACTCATGTGTATGTTAAACAATGATTCTAAATGATACAGTTTTTTTATTAATTTGCAACTAAACATGTAAAAATATATGTTAGATGAGCTTCTAAAACACAATATTAAACCTATTCGAAATTTATTATTCATGTGTATGTTAAACAATGATTCTAAAAGGTACACATTTTTTTTTTTTTATTAATTCACAACTAAACATGCAAAATATATGATAGATGAGCTTCTAAAACACAATATTAAACCCATTATAAATTTAATACTCATGCAGTCACATTTCAAGTAAGATCGTAATTTATATTTAGCTTGTGCCTTTCACTTATTTATTTATTTACTTATTTTTAGATGGTAAAATTTTATTGAGCTTTTTAAAAAATGGCTAAAAAAATAAACAATAACAACAACAAATAATTCATAATTAAATATAATTATGAACTCCATCATAAATAGGTGATCCTTAATGATAGTATCTTTTACCGTAGAGCCACATTGAAACCCAAAATTATTCTTAAATTGCACTAGGTTCATTGTTGTTGTTGTTGTTGTTGTTGTTATTTTGTGTGTTATGTGGTTAAACATTCAAAATAAATATTGTTAGATGAACTTCTAAAGCAACATTACCCTCATTCTAAATTTATTACTTATATAGTGTAATTTCAAGTAACATCATAATTTATATTTAGTTTAAATTATTTATTTATTAATGTTTAGTAGACAAAAATGTTGAGGGAGAGTGTATCTAGAAAGATAAATAACAACAATAACAAATAATCCACAATCAAATATAATCATGAATTCCATCATAAAGAGGTCATCTTCGCGATATAATCATGAATTCCATCATAAAGAGGTCATCCTTATGATAGCATTTTCTTACTCTATTAGGATCTTATTTGTCGTATTATCATCCCAAATTTTGCTTAAATTGCATTAGTTTGATTTTTTTTTTTTATTTTGTTTGTGTTAGTTGTAATTAATCGCAAATTAGATAAGAGTTTAGGCTCATAAAAAAAAATCAATCAATCAATCAATTAATCAATTAACACAATGCACATTGTGTTGTTCCAACTACCCATTTAATTAAAGCCAAGTTCAAAACTAAGAATAAACTTCCAAAATAGTTAGCAATATAGATAACTAATTCATAAGTTAAAAATTCAAATGAAAATAGACATGTAAACAAACAAATCCAAAGATTTCTTATCTTCAGTTTAGTTTTGATATTTTAATTATAGGGTTTGTTGATTGATGTAATGGTGACATGCTAACAAGAAGATCATTTAATCAAAGGGTTTCATCTTTTTTCTTGGGACCTATTCATAAGGTCATCAACCTAATCTCCACTTTATATTACAACACAAGCATCAAAATGAATTCCTAAACCTTATTATCTTTTAGAATATTGTAGCAAGAAGGTGGATAAAATTTAGGGTTTTATTATGAAGTATATATATATATATATATATATATATATATATATATATACCCTTGTGAAAGTTTGAAATTACTCATATACCCATGTAAAATTTATGTTTTCAATTCATGAATGAATTAAATCATTAAATTACTATATAAAAATGTAAATTTGGGCCATGGATTTTTTTTTTAATAAATATGGACAAGTATCTCAATAATATACACATATAAGAATTTCAATATATATATATAGAGGGCAGATTGTCTATGTACGTTCATAGTATTTATATTCTATGGATGTTATTCTCAGCTGTCCATTTTAATCCAACGGTGATGGAATGAGAAAAGAAGCACTAGCAGCACATGGGAAAGAGAAAAGCTGGTTGCTGATTTTCATCACGTGGGAAAGAGAAAAGCTGGTTGCTGATTTTCATCACGTGGGAAAGAGAAGAGCTGGTTTTCATCAACTTAATCCAACCGTTCGATGATAAATCAGACGGTTGTAACAAACATCCTTAGAATTCAATTCTAAGGACGTACATAGTTGATGAATTTCCATATATATATATATATATATATAATGATTAATTTATTAATAAAAATTAGTTTAGGTTACTAAGGTTTAAATCATTTAAGCAAATTGTTTTGGATTCAAATATTTATGTATAAAAAAATATATGCAAAAATAGGTTAACTCTACTGTCGGTGACTAGCTCAAAATTATTTATTGGAGGATATAAGTGTAATTTCAAATTTTCATATATATATATATATATATATATACTACTACTACTACTTATCTTCATTCATTTATAAATTATAATGCATAAGTTTCTACAACTGAGGTAGGTGCAATTGGTGAAATGTCCCATCAATAAGACAAAGTTTATATATGGGGACCGGCATAGTTTTTAATACTGATCATAAGTAAAAGAACACTAATTGAGTTTGATTAGAGTTAATTTGTGAAGTCAAACTCATTAAGGCACTAACAAACAGAACCTTACTAAGATTTTTAAGGGCATGAAAGCTCCACTTAATCAACATTAGGTGTGGATTCTAGATCAAGATGAGTACACAAGGACACTTCAATTAGTACTTTATTATTACCATTATCATTATTTTTTAATTTTGAAAAAAAAAATAAAGCATATTGCACGTCATTCCACTTCTTCCAAAACTAATCATAGGGTTTTAAGTATACTTTTTTTTTTCTTCAATCTAATGTCACAACGAGTCATTTGCACTCTGTTTAAATATTACTTGTAATTAATTAATTATTAATTATGTTATTTATGAAATTGCACCATGTTATAAGAACTGAAAAGGTTCAATTTAGTAATTGAATAAAAATAAGAGTTTATGAAGAAGGAAAGTAAGTTTGTCCTTATTAAATTTTATGAATTTTTAGATCAAAATATATATTTTTAATTTTATAGATAAAAAAATTTAAATATATAAAATATAATATATTAAAAGTAAACAATAAAATCTAAGTAAAAAAAATTTAAGACAAAGGTTCATAGCGTATTGGAATTGGCATTGATCTTAATATGAAATGTGTTACTGATAAAATATTTGACTATTGGCATTGGCATTGATCTCAATACGAAATACGTTAGTGTAGAATATTTATAAAAAGTCTGAATTCAAGTTTGGTTGATACAAAAGTAATTATGGGCACTCGATTATGAATGTGAGCTTACAATTTGTACCCCACATTGCTAAGTGAGGACGCACAGCTTTGATGCTTAATTTTTTGGCCCGTACACACACATCTTGATAATATTTATTACATTTATCAAATATATATATATATATATATATATATATATAATTTAAAAAATTTGATGACTCTTCACTTGGTCTTATAAAAGGAAATACATATGATTGATAAATGCAAGACAACGTCCTTGCATTTCAACAAATGGTTGTTTGAATTTATAGGCATTATTATATTTTGCCTCTCAGATCTGGCTTGCAAATTATTGAGGATATGTGTTCACGTCCAGTGGAGGAGGTTTCCTAGAACTTACTTTAATACGCCGACAAAGAACATGGAGGTGGTCATTCTGGTGAACTTGAATTGACCAAATCGCCCCTCCAAAAAAAAAAAAGAAATCATTTCCATACCCCTTGTAAAAGTGGAAATTTGCTGATATATTCTCATAAAAAACATATACTCATATACCTTATTTTTGTATATGTTTAAAAATCCACAAATAAAATTTATTAGAGCATAAAGAAAAATCAATTTTGGGGCATCTAAGTATATAGGGTTTCTTGACGTGGGTGGTGGAGGCAGCTGTTTTGTCTCATTTTGTTTGTATTGTCTTTTGTCTTCTGTTCACTGCTTGTAGGTCCTTTTGTTCCCGTGTTCCTTCTGAAACTGGGGTTGTGATGTTCTTGTTACTTTTTATTTTATTGAAGTGGTTTATCCACCTTTTCAAATATATATATATATATATATATATATATATATATAATTACAAATTTTCGCAAGAGTATATAAGTAAATAACCAAAATCTATTTTAGTTACTAGCTAATCATGATTTACTTATAAAGCAAATAAATTTATTTTGATCCATTTGACAAAAATATGTATTTATTTTATTTATTTGTCATAATTTAAACTAACCAATGATATAGTCTATTTTTATATTTAAAATGACTACATAAGATTGATATGGAATCATACACATAAATTAAACAAACCAACTCTAATAAACCGCGTAAATTTAATATAATAGTATTATGTTGAAAAAATCATTCATGATGAAAAACAGGTAAGATCGCTTTGTCTAAAACCTCTAAATTAAATAAAACCACCGAATAAGAATTATAAGTATTAGGGATTCAATTGAAGTCCAAGGGTAAGAATGTGAAAAATGCATGGCAAGTACAATACAGAATGAAAGGAGCAACATGCAATGATGGACGCAAACAAATTGTCAATGGCTTTGGAGAATATGAAAGCCTATTTATTTCCCACGTTTACACCACCAACTCTTTTTGACACTTCTTCTTCTCCCTTCTGTTTTATTTATAATAATGTGATAATTTTAGTGGGAGATGACATTTGAATGTTTCTAATAATTGGTGACAATGTGCATATGATAATGCACAAGAGTTCTTCGGAGTAGTTGAAGATTATGTAAGCCGCAATGAGGACTTTGCTCCTAATTAGTAGACATTTGCATGCATTGATTTAAATCATATTAAAGTTTATGTATTTTTATGAAATTTTTAAAACAAATACTATATATTTAGTTTATTTTTAAGCTCAATGCGTGCATTAATTAGTAATGCCCAAAAAAATTGATAAAAAAGAAAATTTATTGAGATAAACTTGTTATCAAAAAATCATAATTATTATTTTTTGTATTTTTTGAGAATTTATTTTTGTCAATCACCTGTTGGTCTATTGGCATCGTATTCTTTGTGTAGAGTGTTCGAAAGTTGATATTAAAGAGGTGGATTCTAATTTCAACTCAAACAAAATAAAGACATCGGTGTATTGAGGTATTAACTCAATGCCGTACATTTTATTAAAAAAATTATAGATTTTTTTTATACATGCCCTGACGTGCATTGTCCACTTTATAAAAAAAAAATTATAGATTTAATCAATAACAAGAATAGTATATTTTGGTCTTTAAGTGCAGGTATACTTAGTTCCCTCATGTCTTTGATCCTCATCTCTAGCTTAAACATAATATGAAACTACCACAAGTTTTTAAAAACTTCATTGAAAAATTACAGTTGGTTTCTTAAGAATTTTGTAGATAAAACATTGTTTCCTTGTGAATTGTGAAGAATATCTGTCTGTAAAATGTAATGATCAAAACATGATCTCACATGCTCGATCTCTGTTTGCAATTCTTTTACTACTCATTCATATTGAACACAAGATATTGACTTTATATATAATCTATATAATTATGCCCATATATTTATGAAGACTAGACCAATTCATGGCTCAAAATCACATGGCCACCAACAATCCAGAGAGGCTAATGAAGACTAAATAAAATAAGCACAATGTTGATAGTGCCCATATGACAACTATGTTCTAACAATGTTGATAGTTTCCTTATTACTACCATGTTTCAACAAACCTCTTTCTCTATAAATACATGGTTTCTCCAAAGCCTCAAGGCATCAAACAAGTCCTCTCTTTCTACTCTTCTTCTTCTTCTTCTTCTTCTTCTTCTTTATTGAGCTGAATTGCAGGTGATCCAATGAGATTACAAGCCGGTGGCCCCTTCGGGGGTCATCTATTGCCGGCCATTGCCGCAGCACTTGCCTTATTCCTAGCTTCAAGCAATGTAGCTATTGCCTCAACAGAGCTACCATACATCTATGCATCACCACCACCTCCTTATCTTTATAAATCTCCACCACCTCCTTCACCATCTCCTCCACCACCCTACTATTACAAATCACCACCACCACCATCACCATCTCCTCCACCACCTTATTACTATAAATCACCTCCCCCTCCCTCTCCATCACCTCCACCTCCCTATTACTACAAGTCTCCACCTCCTCCTGATCCTTCACCACCGCCTCCATACTATTACAAATCTCCTCCACCGCCGGAGAAGTCTCCACCACCTCCTTACTATTATAAATCCCCTCCTCCGCCTTCACCTTCACCTCCACCTCCATACTACTACAAGTCTCCACCTCCTCCTGATCCTTCACCACCGCCTCCATACTATTACAAATCTCCTCCACCGCCGGAGAAGTCTCCACCACCTCCTTACTATTATAAATCCCCTCCTCCGCCTTCGCCTTCACCTCCTCCTCCATATTACTACAAGTCTCCACCTCCTCCTTCTCCTTCACCACCGCCTCCTTACTATTACAAATCTCCTCCACCGCCGAAGAAGTCTCCACCACCTCCTTACTATTACAAATCACCTCCTCCACCTTCACCTTCACCTCCTCCTCCATATTACTATAAGTCTCCACCTCCTCCTGATCCTTCACCTCCACCTCCCTACTATTACAAATCTCCTCCTCCACCGGAGAAGTCTCCACCACCTCCTTACTATTATAAGTCACCTCCTCCACCTTCACCTTCGCCTCCTCCTCCATATTATTATAAGTCTCCACCTCCTCCTTCTCCCTCACCTCCACCTCCATACTATTACAAATCACCTCCACCACCTTCTCCTTCACCTCCACCACCGTACTACTACAAATCTCCTCCGCCACCTTCACCATCTCCTCCACCTCCCTACTACTATACATCTCCTCCACCACCTTACCATTACTCACCAATTGTTAAGGTGGTCGGTTCAGTCTATTGCTACAAATGCTACAACTGGAAATACCCGGTTGAATCTCACATCAAGAAATTATTCAAAGGTAATATTGGTCAATCAAGTTACAAAACATGCAAATATATATATATATATAAATGTGTACGTAGAACTATGTTGTTAAGCATGTATGTATGACATATATATATATATATATTGCAGGTGCTGTAGTGAAGGTGACATGCACAGCTGGTCATGATGCATACATTGCTTATGGAGTGACAAAGGGCTATGGCAAATACAGTGTGGCAATCAAGGGCTATCCTTACTGGAAATATGGAGCAGAGGGTTGCAAAGTTGAGCTCCATGCAGCACCAAAGGGGTCTGTTTGCAATATCCCTACAAGCTTAAATATGGGTACCAAGCTCAGAGTTGTGTCCAAGACACATGGTCATGATCAAATTGTTCTAAAGGCTAAATCCCTTGCATATGCACCAGAGAAACCATATGCCGAATGTGAAAAGCCCAAACCTCCTGTTTATCACTACACATCTCCTCCTCCTCCGGTGGAGTCTCATCCACCAGTATATTACTATAAATCCCCTCCACCACCATCACCCTCTCCTCCACCTCCTTACTACTATAAATCTCCACCACCACCATCGCCGTCTCCTCCACCTCCTTACTACTATAAATCTCCACCACCACCGTCGCCATCTCCTCCACCTCCTTATTACTATAAATCTCCACCACCACCATCGCCATCTCCTCCACCTCCTTATTACTATAAATCTCCACCACCACCCTCACCGTCTCCACCTCCGCCTTACTACTACAAGTCTCCGCCACCACCATCACCATCTCCTCCACCTCCTTATTACTATAAATCACCACCACCTCCATCACCATCTCCTCCACCTCCTTATTACTATAAATCACCACCACCTCCATCACCATCTCCTCCTCCACCCTATTTCTACAAATCACCTCCTCCACCCTCACCATCTCCTCCACCTCCATACGTCTACAAATCACCACCACCACCGTCGCCGTCTCCTCCGCCTCCTTACTACTACAAATCACCACCACCTCCATCACCTTCACCTCCACCTCCATACCTCTACAAGTCCCCACCACCTCCATCTCCATCTCCTCCACCTCCGTACGTCTACAAGTCCCCACCACCTCCATCACCTTCACCTCCACCACCCTACCTCTACAAATCTCCTCCACCTCCATCGCCATCTCCTCCACCTCCGTATGTCTACAAGTCACCACCACCACCATCGCCTTCACCTCCACCACCCTACCTCTACAAATCTCCTCCACCTCCATCTCCATCCCCACCTCCTCCCTACATCTATTCCTCCCCACCACCTCCCATTCATTATTAAGAGTAAAAAGTTCGGCACTCTCATCTCCTCCTCCAAAACCAGGTAATTAGTCTCATATTCACATTCACACATTCTTAATTAAACTCAAGTTAATCCACAAGCTTAATAATATATATATATATATATATTATAAACTAATTCTATCAAACATCTTGTTTAATTTCCAGGCTTCCTGACTAACAGAATAAAGAGAGTTTGGCAAAGCACAAGGCTGTTGTCTACATGTCATTATCACAATGAATATCATACTTGGATGAGAAACCTAATCAATAATATGCATGCAATTCTCATAGCATGCATGTTGTGGAAGAAGTACTACTGCACTGAGCTTTGCCAAAGATCTCCAAATGAAATAAATGGGAGGAAGTGAAGGAGTCGGATGGAACTTGGATTCTTGTATTCGTTGTGTGAATTCATGAATTTTCTTCTTATTTGTTTATCATATTTTTCTATGTGAATGGCATTTGTTTCATTTAAGATGTAATATTGGTGCACGCATCCCAGTAAATCAATAAATAACATGAGTTTTAAGTTACATTCTTCACTTGTTGTAAATGTATAGTATTTTATTATGGATTGAAACTTTCATTTTTGGGAAATTATTATTTTTTTTTTTTAATAAATTGGCGAAAAGCACTTTTTTTATTTTTTTGCATTGTGTCTGGTTCTTGGGAAATTATACACATTGAATATGACGTTTTGTCTAAAAAAAAATTAATATATAAAAATAACCCGCCGTTGCCGGGGATCGAACCCGGGTCACCCGCGTGACAGGCGGGAATACTCACCACTATACTACAACGACTTTGTTGGTGTGGTGGATAAAATTTATTATTCTATTTACACAATAACATATTATTTGTAACGAGTGGTACCAGCCCATTACAAAAGATATATTAAGTTCAAGTCCCCCGAATACATATAGCAATAATGGTGACGATTCCCAGTATAAATATAAGCTTATAATTCAAAATCTTGTATTGTTGAGTCATGATGTACGTGCTGGATAATTAATTCATAGAAATATTTTATTCACTTTTTTTTCTTTTTAGTATATGCCTTCTCATCATCATTCCAATGATTTTTTTAAAAAAGTTTTTTAAAATTTAAATTGAGAAATTGTACATTATAAAATGAATGATTTAAATATATTATTTTATTATCATATAATAATTATTTAATAGATTAATACAAATATATACTCATTATGAATTAAATTTTAAAAAACAACAATAGAAAAGAAAAAAAAAATTATGAAAAAATATCTTCACCACAAAGCATACACATACACATATAAGGTTACAAACCAACCAAGCAGCTCACAAGCTACTTGAAACTTAATTCTAAAAAATCTTGTTCATTGAGTAAATCAACCAAGCTCGAGGTTGACTTTTGAGCTCGAACAATTAATCGAGCCAAGCCTAAACTATATACTACTCGTCTCATTAAGGCTTGTGATCAAGCTTATGAGTAGACTCGTGAGGAGCTTGCTTGCAAATCTACGAATGAGTATATTAAATAATCTTGATGATGAACAAATTTACGCCAGAGTTTGTTAAACAAAATTGCTAAATAAGCGGTTTTTTTTACCAACCAACATATATGATTAAAAAGTTTTTATAAAAAACATGCTGAAAAATATATTACTTATTATGTTAAATGAGATGGTGTGTTCTTTAAACAACCAATCCTATCTTACGAATGATGCAAATGATATTAACCCATCTCTAAATAGTCTAACTTATATTAACCAATTGCAGTATATAATTGTTATTTGTTACTGTAGCTTACTTTGTGGAATTTAACTTTAGTTACAAATAAATATCTACTCGTAAGTACAGAAATAAACACATCTTAAAATAGTAAAAATACATTAAAAAAAATCTAAATTAGCATCAATCCCTACCTAAATTGAGATGGGTCTTTCAACAATTAAATGATGTGCACAACCTAAATCAATTTTTTTGATTGCCCAATTTAGAAGAAAATAAAATTGTGATATTAACCAATTTCTAAGTAGTCTAAATTATGTTAATTAATTGTCGTACATAATTGTTAAACAGTTGTTAAAATAATGAGATTTGATTATAGTTAAAAATAAAAAAATCTAACCATAGATAAAATATATGTATATATATAAACATATACTTGTTATTGTGTATGCTTATGTTTTTCATTTTGTCTTGTAAACGTAAAATTTGCTTAATTCCAAAACAGGGGAAAGTCAATAATTATTATCTTTTTTGAAAAGCAATAACCAGACTTGCCATTAAACATGGAGAAGAGAAGACAGATGGGTTGGATCAAGGATGGTCCAACGTCTTCACGCACTCATAAAGCATGCTGCCTTAGCGATAGCATCAGTAGCTCCAGCTCCGTTCGCTGAGCGCCTAATATGACAACAAAAAAACATTTGAAAGGTTTGAGAGTAAGTAACTACAATCAGTTACAATAAGGCCTAAATTTGAGTTCATGCTGTTGCAGTTGTTGATAGCCTTGACCACATATTCAGCATCGCATTCAAGGATCACATTTCATAGGTGAAATTCTTTTAACCACAATAACGCTTCCCTGATTGCAAGCGTTTTAGCCAACATAACATCAATTACGGAAGGCCATGAAATTCCATCAACTACCAAGGTTTGAGGATCAGGACCACGCAACAGCCCGGCCAAGCCTGATTTGTTTAGCTTGGTCTTAATGGCAGCATCTATATTCATCTTTAGCCAACCCTGTGTCGGTGGCAACCAAACTTGATTTAGGTCTTGTTGGTCATGTAATCTTGTGACCAATGGCAAGTTCCTAGAAACTTGCCATTGGTGAAGGAAACATGATGCCGCTGATAAAGCTATCATCGCTGGAGTGTGTTCGCCTTCCCAAAAGGCCTCATTTCTATGCTTCCAAATAGTAGAACAAATCACAGAGAACATTGCACATTGCTCATGAGATGAATTCTGGAACACATAGGAAAATAAAGATCTCAGAGAGGAATGTGTTCCTACCTGGTTTGCCCACCTAGCCTCATTCCAATATTCCCGAGCATAGAAACATTCCCACAGAATATGAATGTTGGATTCCGGAGCATTGTTACAGACACAACATAGAGGATCCACTTCAATATGTCTTGCTATTAATATCTCTTTAGTTGGGACTCGGGAGACAACTAGACCCCGCTCTCCACATGAAATCCTTCACTCGTGGTGGAATATTCAACTTCCATAGCTTCATCCAGAATGTAGCCATATTGTGATCCTGCCATGGAGAATCTTGGTTGGTTAATAATTGGTACGCATCCTTCACCTTAAATTGATCCTTCTTGTCTGGCCACCAATAAAGACTATCGATCACATTTCGAATGCTTAATGGAATTTGGAGAATTAGCTCTCTGTCTCGCATGTTAAAATTTGTCAACATTGAATTATTCCAACCCATACCACCCTCCTACATTAACTCTGCTACCATCTCTATTCTTGAATTTGTTGATTGCTCTGTAGTTACCCGTGGACAATTCACATCAGGTAGCCATGGAGAATGCCATATCAAGGTTGAATGACCATTACCTACCCTCCATCAAGTCCCCTTACGAATTACTTCCTGCATCGCCATTAAACTTCGCCATGAATAACTTGGCTTATGACCCAAACTGGCCTCTAAAAACGAGGATGACGGATAATATCTTGCCTTTAGAACCCTGCCAACAAGGGAATTTGGCAATGTACAAGCCTCCATGACTGTTTTGCCAGTAAAGCCAAGTTAAATTCATGAAGTTTTTTAAATCCCAGGCCTCCATTCTCCTTTTCTTGACATAAAAAGTCCCATCTCTTCCAGTTCATACTCTTGCCATGTTCCTTTTTGTTTTCCCACCAAAAGCTATTCATCATTCTCTTTAGATCCTTGCAGAACTCCTGCAAAACTAAATAGATACTCATACAATAATTTTGTATGGCTTGAATAACTGATTTAAGAAAAACTGTCTTTCCTGCCCGAGATAAGAGCTTAGACATCCAATTCTGTAGCCTGCCCCATATTCTGTCTCGAATGAAGTTGAACGCTTTGTTTTTCCTTCTGCCAATGCCCAACGGGATACCCAAATACTTTATCTAAGCAACATATTCCACAATCTGGAGAGTATTATAAACCCGTAATCGAACTTGTGATGGAGTATTAGGACTAAAAATGATTATAGATTTTTGATGATTGATCTCTAGCCCTGATGCCCTCTGAAATAAACTCAATATATGCTTCATCGTTTCAGCTTTTCTTATATCTGTTTTGAAAAAAAAAATAGACTATCATTAGCAAATAGAAGGCTTGTAATTTGTGGAGCCTCTCGTGCCACTTTACATCCATGTATGGTTCCCATATTAACAAAACGGTCCGTCAAACATGTGAATCCTTCTACACAAATAATAAATAAGAGAGGTGACAATGAGTCACCTTGACGAAGGCCCCTTTGTGGAAGGATAATCTCCGATAATGATGAACCAATCGACACTCTGAATGTAACAATATTAACACAAACCATAAACATTCAAATCCAGGTTGAGGGGAAATCCATAGGTACAAGCATTGCTTCCAAGAATGACCATTCTACTCGATCATATGCCTTGCTCAAATCAATTTTCAAAGCTGCAATACTCATTTTACCTTGGGTTTTCCGATGTAGATAATGCACTAATTATGTAGCTATGAGAGCATTATCAGAGATGCATCTCCTAGAATAAAAGCATTTGGATTCTCCGATATGATGAATAATATTCCGCAACCTGTTAGTCAACATTTTACTCACAATTTTATACAATACATTACAAAGTGCTATAGGCCTAAGTTCTGATAAGATAGTAGGTTTGTAGACCTTCGGAATCAAAACCAGAATTGTTTCATTCACTTCCTGTGGAAAGGCTTGATCTCGGAGCCAAGTAAGGCATGATGATGTCACATCCTGTCCAATGATATCCCAATAATGTTGAAAAAAGCCAGCATTAAGACTATCCATACCTAGGGCTTTATCTGGATGAATAGCGAACACTGCTTCTTTAACCTCCTGTGGTGTAAAATCAGCCGACAGATAAACCCGGTCTGCATTCGAGAGCCGTTTCTCCAACTCGTTAGTAACCAATTCTGGATAGTTCAATCGTGAATTATATAGAGAGCGAAAGTAGGAAGCCACCATCCCCTGTAATCCATTGGACAAAGTTCTTTACACCCCCTCCTCATCCTTCAGTTTTGTAATACTATTATTCTTCCACCTATGAGAAGCTTGGGCATGAAAGTATTTTGAATTCTGATCCCCATCTTTGAGCCAAAAGGTCTTAGCCTTCTGTTTCCAATAAATTTCCTGTTGGTTCAGAATATCATAATACTCATCTCTTGCTTTGAAAAATTCAGAATTACCCTCCCCCTACCTCGCATCGACCTCACCATCTTCTCTTTGTGAAACTTTAACCTCCTTCTGAATTGGCCTGTGTGATTCACTCCCCAACATACCAATGCTTGCCCACATCGATACATTTTCTTCATCATAGAACATGCGTCATTGCCTGTCCAGCTCGCTGAGATCACATTGCGACATTCTTCATTATTCATTATTCTTCGATAATTGTTATCTTGAACTAAGATAAAAAAATTTATAAAATCTTTTAATAAGAATTAGTGTTGGAGAAGGAAATAAGTATTTTCTTGGGTTGTGACGGTGTTAGTGAAAATATAGCCTAGGCGAAATAATAATGATTTTTTAAATCTATATTTTTTATTAAATAATAAATTCCATAATAAAAATATAAAATATAAAACATCATCAATAATTACAAGTAAGCTGCTATTAAAACCCCTAAAACCAAGAGCGGTGGTTGGAATAAAAAGAGATAGATGGAGGAGGTTTGAGAGAAAGATGAGCAAATGATTATTCTCCCTATCTCTTAAACTAACCCCTTATAAAAACAAAACAAACACATAACAAACATAACAAACTATCTTAACTTATAACATCTAATTTATTAAAACTAATACGAAATAGCCATGTTTATCTTTTGAGTGCATTTGCACACAAACAATATGCAATTTATTTGGAAAAACATGATAGATCCTTAATTTTGAAAGATAAAAAAAAAACAAAGATAATTAGGAAAATGAAAAATGGATGATATTTACCTGTGTTTCTTAATTAATCAACATTATTTTTGATTTATTTATAACATATGCTATATTTTATTTTTTGGTATTGTAAACGTATTCTTTATGGTATAGTTTTTAATGTAGAATGTAAAAAAACCGTTCATGCTGTATTTTTATTCAAATTGTCCAACTAAACTACTTATAATGTAATATCTGAATATATATCACATCGTTAATTTGCACCATACTAAACTAATTTAATGCTAACATTAAAATTGTAATCTTAGAATCCTAACGTAAAATTTATTGTATTTTAATATTATCATAAATAAATTAAATAAATAATTTATATATTTAAAAAACCGTTAAAATTTTTAAAATTATATTTATATGATAAGATAATCAATAGATTATGATTATTTGAATAAGATAATTAATAAATGAACATTTTAAATATAATTCTTTAAAAAACATGAATTTTGGGGCCAAATCATATTTAGGGCTTGTTTGGATGAGCTTTTGGAAAACCCAGAAGTGCTTTTTTATAAGTTAAGCACTTCTGGGTTCAAAAAAAGTTGTTTGTATTGGCTTTTCTGCAAAAGCAGAAGCTGTAAAAATAAGCTAAAAAACAGCTTTTTTTCAGAAGCTGCTCATCACTAGCTTCTGAAAAAAGCTGTTTTTCAGCTTTTTTTACAGCTTCTGCTTTTACAGAAAAGCTAATACAAACACAAAATATAAAAAAGTGCTTAACTTACTCTGGAAAAGCACTTTTTCCAGAAGCACTTCTATTAAACTTTAAAAAAGTGTTTTTTTTGAGAAGCCAACCCAAACAAGGCCTTATTATATTGTCATAAACATTATAGAACAATTTTTTTTATATTTTAATATTATCATTATTAAATTATATAAAATAAATTTATAAAAAAATAATTAAAAAGTTTAAGATAAGACATAACATAACAAAAAATATAATTTTAATAAATATTAATTAAATTATATCGGATCTGGATATCGGGTCAGACTATTCATACCCGACCCGTTATTGTTGCCGCCTCAACGCGATCTTTATAAATCTCTCTCTCTCTCTCTCGCAAGCATCTAAATCTCAAAACCCTAGAAATCGAATTCGACCCTTCGTCCTCTCGCAAGCATCTAAATCTCAAAACCCTAGAAAACCCTAGAAATCGAATTCGACCCTTCGTCCTCGCTAATCTTCTCAGAGTGTGAGCGTCCGGTAGCGGCAATGGCCCATCTGGGCGGCGGTGCGGAGGCGCACGCACGGTTCAAGCAGTACGAGTATCGCGCCAACTCTAGCCTTGTCCTCACCACCGACTCCCGGCCCCGTGACACCCATGAGCCCACCGGCGAGCCGGAGTCCCTCTGGGGAAAGATCGATCCCAAGCACTTCGGGGATCGTGTCTACCGTGGAAAGCCCCCGGAGCTCGAGGAGAAGTTGAAGAAATCTAAGAAGAAGAAGGAGCGTGACCCTGCTGCTCTCGAGCAGGAGCCGCGCAAGGAGAGCAAGCGCCGTCGTGTCCTCCAGGAGGAGAGCGTGCTTTCTCTTGCTGATGATGCCGTCTACCAGCCCAAAACAAAGGAGACCCGTGCGGCCTATGAAGCTTTGCTTAGTGTGATCCAGCAGCAGTTTGGTGGGCAGCCGCAGGATGTGCTCAGTGGCGCGGCTGATGAGGTACTGGCGGTACTGAAGAACGAGAAGTTCAAGAATCCTGATAAGAAGAAGGAGATAGAGAAGCTTTTGAATCCAATTTCGAACCAGCTCTTTGATCAGCTTGTTTCTATTGGGAGGCTGATCACTGACTATCAAGATGGGGGTGATGCTGCGGCTCCGGCTCCGGCTGATGGGAATGAAGAGGCGCTTGATGATGATATTGGTGTTGCTGTGGAGTTTGAGGAGGATGAGGAGGAAGAAGAGAGTGATTATGATCAGGTATTCATTACTTCTCCCTTCTATTGTTTGTTTTCTATGCTTTTCTTATGTGTAGTAATGGAGTTTTATCCCATGTTCATGTTCAGGTCCAGGAGGAATCAGAAAACGAAGATGAAGAGGGCCAGGAGCAGAATGGATCTGGTGCTATGCAGATGGGCGGGATTGATGATGATGACTTGGAAGAGGCCAATGAGGGCCTTGCGTTGAATGTTCAAGACATCGATGCTTATTGGCTTCAAAGGAAAATCTCTCAAGCTTATGAGGAGATAGATCCCCAGCAAAGCCAAAAACTTGCAGAAGAAGTGCTGGAGATATTGGCTGAAGGTGATGATCGGGATGTTGAGAACCGGCTTGTGATGCTTCTGGATTATGACAAGTTTGATCTCATTAAGTTGCTTTTGAGGAACCGGCTGAAGATCGTGTGGTGTACTAGATTGGCAAGGGCTGAAGACCAGGAGCAAAGGAAGAAGATTGAAGAAGAAATGACTACTATGGGTCCAGGCCTTGCTACTATCTTGGAACAGCTGCATGCCACAAGAGCATCTGCAAAGGAGAGACAGAAGAACTTGGAGAAGAGCATTAGGGAAGAGGCAAGGCGGTTAAAGGATGAGAGGAATGGTACTGATGGAGATGAGGGTCGACGGGTCATTGATAGGGATGCAGACAATGGGTGGTTGAAGGGGCAACGGCAGCTGCTTGACCTTGATAGCCTCGCATTTCATCAAGGTGGTCTATTGATGGCAAACAAAAAGTGTGAGCTTCCTATGGGATCTTATAGAGCCAATCAGAAGGGTTACGAGGAGGTCTATGTTCCTTCTTTGAAACCAAAACCATTTGCTGATGGAGAGGAGCTGATTAGGATATCCATGATGCCTGAGTGGGCGCAACCAGCTTTTGAAGGGATGAAGCAACTGAACAGAGTGCAGAGCAGAGTCTATGAGACGGCCCTCTTCAGCCCTGAGAATATACTTCTTTGTGCTCCAACCGGTGCTGGAAAAACAAATGTTGCCATGCTGACCATACTTCATGAGCTTGGTATGCATCAATCTGAGAACCCAGATGAGCCGTTTAGCAAGAAGATTATTTATGTGGCGCCAATGAAAGCTCTGGTTGCAGAAGTGGTTGGAAATTTATCGCATCGCTTGAAGTCTTATAATATAGTTGTTAAGGAGCTTAGTGGAGATCATTCTCTCACTCGTCAACAGATTGAAGAGACTCATATAATTGTGACAACACCAGAGAAGTGGGATATTGTCACCAGAAAATCAGGTGATAGAACTTATACACAGCTTGTGAAACTTCTCATTATTGATGAAATTCATCTTCTTCATGATAACAGAGGACCTGTCCTTGAAAGTATTGTTGCTAGGACAGTTAGGCAGATAGAAACCACTAAAGAGCACATTCGTCTAGTAGGCCTATCTGCAACTCTTCCAAACTATGAAGATGTGGCATTGTTTCTACGCGTGGATCGATCTAAAGGTCTTTTCTATTTTGACAACAGCTATAGGCCCTGTCCACTTGCGCAGCAGTACATTGGAATCACTGTGAAGAAACCCTTGCAGCGGTTTCAATTGATGAATGAAATATGTTATGATAAGGTTATGGGTGCTGCTGGAAAGCATCAAGTGCTTATCTTTGTCCACTCAAGGAAGGAAACTGCAAAAACTGCCCGGGCGATACGAGACACTGCTCTGGCAAATGATACGTTAGGTAGGTTTTTGAGGGATGACGGTGCAAGCCGTGAAATTCTTCAGAATCAAACAGAATTGGTCAAGAGTAATGATTTGAAAGACCTCTTGCCTTATGGGTTTGCAATTCACCATGCTGGGATGACAAGGCCAGACCGATCTCTGGTTGAGGATCTTTTTGCTGATGGTCATGTGCAAGTGTTGGTGTCAACTGCCACCCTTGCGTGGGGTGTTAACTTGCCAGCACACACAGTGATCATTAAGGGGACTCAGGTTTATAATCCAGAGAAAGGAGCATGGACTGAATTGAGCCCCTTGGATGTTATGCAGATGCTTGGGCGTGCAGGAAGGCCTCAATATGATTCCTATGGAGATGGAATAATTCTGACAGGGCATACTGAGTTGCAGTATTATCTCTCTCTCATGAATCAACAACTTCCTATTGAGAGCCAGTTTGTGTCTAAATTGGCTGACCAGTTAAATGCAGAGATAGTTCTTGGGACTGTGCAGAATGCCAGAGAAGCATGTACTTGGATTGGGTACACATACTTGTATATAAGAATGCTTCGTAATCCAACTCTTTATGGTTTACCTGCTGATATTTTGGAGAAAGATACAAATTTGGAGGAAAGAAGAGCTGATCTCGTAAGTCTTTGACACTAATTCGTTATAATATTTATGCTGTTTTTGTGTGTGTGTGTGTGTGTGTGTGTTTGGCACCAATTCCTTATAGTACTTACGTTAGTTTCATTACATTCTGTTTTATTACTTATTACTACCTTGTGCATGCGTGCGTGTGCCAACCTAAATAATCTACTTGTATGCTTTTTGCAACTACTGGCATTTTGCTTGTGTGTTTGTAGATATCTTTGCATACCTTTTTCATCTACATACACAAATACAGATACATCTGCTGCCTATATATACTAACAAATAGCATGCCGATTGTGTTTGTAGTTTTTTCTCTGTTCATGCCTCTTTCTTGTTGCTACTTATGATTCTGTGATATATATTTGTTTGCTTTGCTCCTCGCTTGATGATCATGTCCATGCATTTATAGACCTGAGTATAGAATATTTTTTTATGCAATAAAAGCTTAAGAGTTTTACTTAAGTCTAAGTATGAAGTAGAGTAGAAGCAAGGGAGCCGGGGAAATCTTTTCCTGAGCCGCCTGCTTCTCTATGTACTAATGGGTGGTCAAGGAAACCAGTGGCATGAAACTAGACCATCCGTGTTTTTAAAGAGGCTGTTGAACTACCTCCCTTCTGTCTTTTATCTTCAGATATTGCAGTTTAGAGATAGCCCCATCTAGCGCCAAGTTATGAACCAAATAATGTTATTCTGTTTTATTTTGTTCAGATTTTCTGTTAGCAGTGTCTAAGGTTGGATTGTTTAATGTCTTATCTTTCTTTTTCTCCATTTTAGTTAGTTGTGCTTCCTCATTTTTATTTTTCTTTTCTTCTACAGATCCATTCTGCCGCAAGCATCTTGGATAGGAATAATTTGATCAAGTATGACAGGAAAAGTGGGTATTTCCAGGTCACTGATCTGGGTAGGATTGCTAGTTATTACTATATAACACATGGGACAATCTCGACTTACAATGAGTATCTGAAGCCAACGATGGGTGACATTGAACTTTGCCGGCTCTTTTCACTCAGTGAAGAATTTAAATATGTTGCAGTTAGGCAGGATGAAAAGATGGAACTTGCAAAGCTCTTGGATCGGGTTCCTATTCCTGTGAAAGAAAGCTTGGAAGAGCCAAGTGCAAAGATCAATGTTTTGCTACAAGCATACATAGCAGGTTTGAAGCTTGAAGGGCTTTCATTGACATCTGATATGGTTTACATCAGACAGGTATTTCTTATTTTTATGCTTTAAGTTTACCTCATATGCTGTACCTTTTAGCATCTCCTTATTGTGTTTATCATTGGTTGTCCTTGACCTGATTCATGTCTGATTATTTTTGCAGAGTGCTGGGCGGCTGCTCCGAGCGTTGTTTGAGATTGTGTTGAAGAGGGGTTGGGCTCAACTTGCTGAAAGAGCTTTGAATATGTGCAAGATGGTTGATAAACGCATGTGGAGTGTCCAAACACCTCTTCGACAGTTTGCTGGTATACCAAATGAAATTTTGATGAAATTAGAGAAGAAGGATTTAGCTTGGGAAAGGTACTATGATCTATCTTCACAGGAGATTGGAGAGTTGATTCGCTACCAAAAGATGGGGAGAACCCTTCACAAGAATATACATCAGTTGCCGAAGCTTAATCTTGCAGCTCGTGTTCAACCAATCACTCGAACAATTTTGGGTTTTGAGCTGACAATAACCCCTGATTTCCAATGGGATGACAAGGTTCATGGGTATGTGGAGCCATTTTGGGTTATTGTTGAGGATAATGATGGTGAATTCATCCTTCATCATGAGTATTTCATGCTGAAGAAGCAGTACATTGATGAAGATCACACCTTGAACTTCACTGTGCCAATCTATGAGCCATTACCTCCCCAGTATTTTATCCGTGTTGTGTCTGACAAGTGGCTTGGATCTCTGACTGTCTTACCTGTCTGTTTCCGACATCTGATTTTACCTGAGAAATACCCACCACCAACTGAGCTACTGGATTTGCAACCTCTTCCAGTGACGGCCTTGAGGAATCCTTTGTATGAAGCTTTGTATGGCACATTCAAGCATTTCAACCCTATACAAACACAGGTCTTCACTGTCTTGTATAACACAGATGACAATGTTTTGGTCGCAGCTCCGACAGGTAGTGGGAAGACTATTTGTGCTGAGTTTGCATTGTTGCGAAATCATCAAAAAGGTCCAGAAAGTATCATGCGTGCTGTGTACATTGCTCCAATAGAAGCTCTAGCCAAGGAAAGATATCTTGAATGGAAGGAGAAGTTTGGAAAGGGCCTTGGCATGAATGTGGTTGAGTTAACCGGTGAAACTGCTACAGACTTGAAGTTGCTTGAAAGAGGACAAATTATTATTAGCACTCCCGAGAAATGGGATGCCCTCTCTCGAAGATGGAAACAGCGAAAGCATGTTCAACAGGTCAGCCTTTTCATTGTTGATGAGCTTCATTTGATTGGTGGATCAATGGGTCCTATATTGGAAATAATTGTCTCTAGGATGAGGCGTATTGCAAGTCAAATTGGAAACAGTATCCGGATAGTAGCACTTTCGGCTTCTCTTGCAAACGCCAAAGATCTAGGAGAATGGATTGGTGCCACTTCTCATGGTCTCTTCAATTTTCCTCCTGGTGTACGACCTGTTCCTCTTGAGATACACATTCAAGGTGTTGATATAGCAAATTTTGAGGCAAGAATGCAAGCAATGACTAAGCCAACATACACAGCAATTGTCCAGCATGCGAAGAATGGCAAGCCTGCATTAATATTTGTTCCAACAAGGAAGCATGCAAGACTGACTGCCATTGACTTGATGACCTATTCAATTGCTGACAGTGGGGAGAAGCCTGCATTTCTTCTTGGCTCAATAGAAGAAATGGAAACTTTTATTTCAGGTGTCAAAGAGGATGTCTTAAAAAATACACTTTCTCATGGCATTGGTTTCTTGCATGAGGGTCTCACTGATCTTGATCGTGAAGTGGTTTTGCAATTGTTCTTGAGTGGAAGGATTCAAGTATGTGTCGCGAGCAGTTCAATGTGTTGGGGAATTTCAATGCCAGCTCACTTGGTTGTTGTCATGGGAACACAGTACTATGATGGGCGGGAGAATGCTCATACAGACTATCCGATTACTGACTTGCTACAGATGATGGGTCATGCCAGTAGACCTCTCAAAGACAATTCTGGTAAATGTGTTATCCTGTGTCATGCTCCCAGGAAGGAGTACTACAAGAAGTTTCTTTATGAAGCATTTCCTGTCGAGAGTCAACTTCACCACTTTATCCATGACCATTTTAATGCTGAGGTGGTTGTTGGTGTTGTCGAGAACAAGCAAGATGCTGTGGATTATCTTACTTGGACTTTTATGTACCGAAGACTTACAAAGAATCCTAACTATTACAACTTACAGGGTGTTAGCCATCGCCATCTTTCAGATCACCTTTCTGATCTAGTAGAGAATGCATTGAATGACTTGGAGGCGAGCAAGTGTGTAGCTATAGAAGAGGATATGTATCTGAAACCTCTGAACCTTGGCTTGATTGCTTCTTACTATTACATCAGTTACACCACTATTGAGCGGTTCAGTTCTTCTTTGACACCAAAAGTTAAGCTGAAGGGCCTACTGGATATTCTGGCATCGGCTGCTGAGTTTGACCAGCTGCCTATACGGCCTGGTGAAGAAGAGTTAATAAGAAAGCTGATAAACCACCAAAGGTTCTCCTTTGAGAACCCCAGATGCACAGATCCACATGTTAAGGCAAATGCACTGCTACAAGCTCACTTCTCAAGGCACAAGGTGGTTGGAAATCTAGCAGCAGACCAGCGAGAGGTTCTTCTTTCTGCTCATCGTTTGCTTCAGGCAATGGTTGATGTAATTTCCAGCAACGGGTGGCTCAGCCTTGCGATCTCTGTTATGGAAATTAGTCAAATGGTCACTCAAGGATTGTGGGAGCGGGACTCCACGCTCCTACAGCTCCCACACTTTGACAGGGAATTGGCAAGGAAATGTCAGGAAAATCCAGGGAAAAGCATTGAGACAATCTTTGAATTGGTCGACATGGAGGATGACCAAAGGCGGGAGCTGTTGCAGATGGATGATTCAAAGCTGCACGACATTGCCAGGTTCTGCAACCGCTTCCCTAACATCGAGATGGTTTATGAGGTGCTGGACAGCGATGACATAAGGCCTGGAGATAAAGTCACTCTGCATGTAGCCTTGGAACGTGAGCTTGAGGGTCGTTCTGAAGTAGGACCAGTGGATGCCCCCAGATATCCCAAGCCTAAAGAAGAGGGCTGGTGGCTCGTAGTGGGAGATACAAACAGCAATCAACTTCTTGCCATAAAGAGGGTAGCTCCTCAGCGGAAAGCAAAAGTCAAACTTGACTTTGACGCTCCTGCAGAACCTGGACAGGAGACTTACATGATCTACTTCATGTGTGACTCATATCTCGGGTGTGACCAGGAATACCAATTCACTATTAATGTCCAAGGCGCGGCGGAGGAATGAATGAGTTGCTGATTCATATGTTTGCAGAATTGGTATTCTCCTTTGTCTAACTTTTAATTAGCATTAATGTGCAAGTAGTTTATCTTTTCTTTATTAAAGTCTTTGGATTTTTGGTGCATGAATATCTTTTCTATTCTGCTGCTTATATGGTTCAATTCTGTAAATTTGGAAACACCTCAACATTTGAAAATGCTCCCGGATGTTTCCTTAGAACTATTTGAATGCTGGTTTTAAAGATACATTCTATAATTTGGTCTTATATTTCAGGTTTCCTTGTTTGCAGGTTATTGTGATGTTCATTCACATATTGAAATATTGATACTGCATTATTCTTTTCAAATGCAATGAGTTATAATCATAATTTCAATTGGTGCAGGTTGTACCAATATGCGAATCGCAGGTTGATCTGAATTTGAGAATCTTCGGGATGGCATTTGACCATTTCCCAGCTCAATAGTCACCAGGGCGTTAACATGATCAGTGCCTTAACTTAATGTTCTAAGGCACAGGAGAGGATGGGAACTCGATGCATTTGTGAAATTGGTATTTCTTTGATATGCCTTTCTAACTTTTTTATCAAAAATCTATTGCGACTTTTGATGTATGAATATTATGCTTCTTGTATGAACCTATTCCAAACTGTAGCTGTTAAATTTCTGATATACCATGTTAAGGCATGATAATGCTCCACTATTAAAATGTCAGCTTTACAGATTCGGTGTATTTTTGTCTGGCTTCCCTGTTTGCTGGCTATTATGGTCAGCACATGTCCAGAACATCTGTGCAATGAGCTAGAGGTATAAGATTTAATTAGTTAAGGTTCTATGTTAAATCTTAAGATGAGAAAAATCTCATCTTAGGGTGCATTTGGTTCAGGGAATATGGAATAAGAATGAGGGGATGGGGATTAGAAGGGTAAATTTTTCATGTGGTAAGCTGATTTTTATTTTGGTTATTGTGTTTTAATTTGTTTTTTTTTTGTCATTATATATTAATTTGTTTTCACTGTTTGGTCACTTGGGATTTTCTGGTCAAATTTAGATGATGTGGCGGCTGGAAATGCCACGTCACTCTTTTTTTTTTTAAGTGAGTTGAGTCAGTAGCTTCTCTCCAGCTGGGATGAGAGAAAATATAAAAAAAAAAAAGAAAAAAAAGAGTGACGTGGCATTTTTGGCCGCCACGTCATTTAAATTTGGCCGGAAAACCCCAAGTGATCAACCGGTGAAAACAAATTAATATCTAATGACAAAAAAACAAATTGAAACACAATGACCAACATAGAAATCAGTATTAACACAGTGATCACATTAAAAAAATTTACCCGGGATGGGATTAAGGAGAATGGAAATGGGAGGAATGAGAATAGTAATAAATGAGTGTTTGATTGGAAGGAATGTGAGTGTTTGATTGGAAGGAATGTGAGTGAGGAATGGCACAAAGTATGAAAGAGAAATATAATAAATTTACTTTTATATCATTTTCTATAAATAAAAAATAAATGATATGATGATTAATAATAATTAAATTTACTATATTACATGATAATTTGTTATAATAATTTGTAAAAAATAATGGATGATGGTTAATTATTATTTAAATATTTATAATTTACATTAATTATTTAAAATAAGGGTAAAAATAAGATTTTAAATATAGAATGATACTTCATGTCAAGTAATAAAATTACTTGAAGAAAATACTGTTCACTCTTTTATTGGATATCAAACAAAATCTAATAGTGTAAAGTAAAAAAATTACCATACTAATACTGATGATTCCCTTGATCGAAACACACCCTTAATATCCAATTCAAGTGGCATTTGGGCATCTATAAAATTTGGTTAATATAGAGATACACTGTTAAACAACACATCTAAGTTAATGCTTCAATTGAACAACAACAATAAAATGACAAATGACAATTGCATGTGGTTCATCCAATTTTTTTTTTTTTTAATATAAACTAAGACAATTGCCTTGCTGAACAAACTGAAGAATTGAAATGTGGTATATGTTACCAAGGGTGCATGGTAGCCAGCGCCAAACTAATTCCCCCTTTTCAATGACGGAGGACACAAGATTGTTGCAGCTATTGATCATCGCTCCTCATTGACCAGAGAGTAGTAAGGACCCTTTCCTACTACACAAAATAGAATCTCATGATCAAGCATCTTGGCTTTTAAGACTCTTTATTGATTGGCATTCCTGACAACATGCCAATCTATTTTGTCAGCACAACAGGAACAGAGGATTGATGTTTACCATCTCTGCCTTTTTGGCTACTGGCCATTGTTGGTTCTTGAGTTGCATTGTCCAATGCTGCTTCTTCGTCTCTCTCTTTGTTCTGTGCTCCTTCCTCAACGCCCTCACCGAGGGCCGGATGGACATCTTCTTTAGAACCCCTGTTTTTAAATAATGAAAATGTGAATGTAAAGTGCACCTTTTGATAAAAAGAGAGTTGTCTGTGAAATTCAATTGTGAGATGAATGAGTACCCCGAATAAATAAGTAACCCTACGGCAACACCTGCAAAAGCTATGAAGTACATCCAATCAACCTGCAATATGTTTTAAGGGATGTTCAGTTTGGTAAGTTTATCCAAAAATAAGGCAATGTTTTAGAAGAGACTAGATGGCTTAATAAACTCATGACCTTCTCATGATAAGCAAAGATGCGGATGAGAACAGCCCACATGTCAGATGTAAGCAAAGAGAGGTTTAACATGGTTGAACCGCTCAGCTGCAGAAAAGATGGACAAGATACCATTACGAAGCAACCGAATAAAATAAAGAGAAACTGGTAACTGTTTCATTTTGCAAGCATTAGTTTGTCCAACAATTTTAAGACTTTCTTTTGGTTGTACATTGGGATATGTATCATAGACATATTCCAATATTTTGCCATTAAGTTGCTATACAAGACAATTGAGTGACTTGCCCTATTCTTTTATTCAAAGAATGCATCAAGATGTGTAAATATGAGATACACAGTATCACATTAAGGAAACATATTAAAGATGCGACTATGAGACATCTTGTATCATATTAAGCAGGTAGAGCAGCTGCAGATTCCCAATCAAACAAAAAAATTTGGACTTAGATTTGTTCCACGAATTGAAGTAATGAGATGCAGACATGCATCAGCATTCTGGAACATACCTTAAGCACAATTGGAACAGTGGAGTAAAACAAAAACATCGCTAGTGCAAAACCAACAAAAGGTATTGCCTGCAAAAAACAAAAAGGTGACCAAAAAAAAAAAAATGACAGAGAAATCAAATCTCAGCCATCTTTTAAGATTTACAGTCTCCAAATATTTAATGAGGGTCAAGAGGGACAAACTTACTGCACCAGCTGTCCAATGGATAGATTTAAGCTCCTGTCGCTCAAGTATGCTTCTATCATACAAAATTAAGGGAAAAAGGTTTGATTATTAAGCAATTGATCACATTCATAAATATCACAATAACAACAGAAGCATCACGCTAAGGACAGTTGATCAGCATGACCCTGACCATATGACTACCACAACCTAAGATACAAGCACAAGGTGCTTACAAAACTAGTCCTCCCAGTCCCAGATAAACAAAGAACAAACTTTATCTTTAAATTTATGAATGGCGTAGCAGTGGCTTCCTTAGCTTGTAGAGTTCAATAACAACTAACATTTTCTAGATGATTCATATAAAATCAGCAAACATTAAGTTAAATTAAATAAAACCTTCATCCACCAAACATTATTAGTCTCACATGATCTATATGAGGTCATGCCAAGACAAAAATAGAATCACAGCAAGTTCAATGCTTGCTGTCCCACATAATTCGATAAGTGGCCTAAAACAAGTAAGTGTAATCAAAGAAAAATTTGGGTATATTTATCGGTAAGGATACATTTGACAAGCACTAACAATTGCTCCAAACAAACCTAGCATTGCCATCAGTTCTATTCTGTCACCCTCCTTCACCAAAAATTCCTGAGGGGAACACAAAAATTTAATAGTAAGTCCCCAAGTGTCAGGTATAAAGAAAAAAATGCAATGATCAACCAAGAGAGGTAAGAGAAATATCCACTTTCTTAACATTAAGAAAAATAGCCGCCAACCACCAAACAAAAAAAAGACTATAAATGGCATCAGGCATGATAACTCTCCAGCTCTCAGGAGCAAGCCAAGGCATGGCAAATTTCAGTTTGGTATATGGTACAATATTATATTTATTCTCCTAAAAGTAGGAAAGCATCTACAGGGGTTATAGGTGGAGTTGAGAGCATTTTTAAAAACTAGGAGTTGATAAAAAAAGGAATGCAGAATCAGATGCAGTTTGACTAGAAAAAGAAAAAGCTTTAAATAGGCCATGTCTAAAGCAAATGGCATAAATCATACTGGAATATAATTTCAAAGTCAAAGACTCAAACATATGCTTTTCATCATAAAAAAGCATTTATTAGAAAACAATGTCATCATATGAATTAGGAGACATAGTACCTTACCTCACTAACATTACTAATTGCATATAGCATGGACCCACCAATGACAAGCATATCACCTTTAATTGGGTTGCTTCCTCCTTCAAGACCAAAGTAGCAAGAAAATGAAAAAAAGAGAGGGTAAGATTGCATGAAATGATACATAATAACCTAATTTAATTTCCAGACTTTTAGAAGCAATTGCAATTACTTTACTAACACTTGGCATGATACTGATCTATGGTACATGAACTATTGAATTGACCACTGAATGAAATAATTAAGGGCAGGCAAGTGGAATATAAACTAATGAAAGGAGAATTTAAGCACATTTCAATGTGGTGGAACGTGTTACGAAGATAACATGACAGGAATTAATTCAATTCTATTCCTACAACTGCTGACCTTCGTAAGTTTGAACTTTGAATCATGAAATTCATAAATCAAAACTGGAATGTTTACCTGATCTGTCACTTGAATGCACATCGGAGAACACAACCATTACAAGGCCAGCAACACATATAGCTACACCAACAAACTTGCGGAGTCTGTATTTAGTCTTCAAAAAAAACCAGGTAAGGAATATCACAGATGGTATTGTCCAGCAATCCAAAAGCATGACGCTTGTCAAAGAGGTGTATTGGTAAGCCTTAACCACTGCAAACAATAAGCAGATTTAAAGAGCCCGTTCACTTAGCTAGCAATAACAGTAAGTTTAGGTAGATGAACCAGCTGAGATAAATATACTCCAAAAATCACAGATGTTTAAATACATAGGCTCCATTAACAAATTTTAGAAATCAAACACAAAATCGGACAGGACTCTGCAATCCATTGCTGCAGAACCCTATAAAAACAATAAAATTTATTCATCAATTCACCAAAGAAAAGGTACTCACCAAGAAAATTTGCTTCCACATCAATAATAGCCAGTACCAAGTAATAGTACCATTTCATCTGCACAAAAAAAATAAAATAAAATAAAATAACATAAATCCAATCCAATCCAATCAAAACATATCTATATCGGATTGTTGCTTAAGATTTATCTCAAATTTCAAAAATCCAATTCTTCTGAAGTTTCGTGCTATGACAATGACTGAAAACAAAGAAAATGGGAGAAATTTTAGAAATACCTGAAGCGCCCTCTTCCGATGAATCAACAAACCACCATAAACGATCGCCAAGAGCACATAATTCAAGAACGACTGCGAAGTCGGAGCATCAATCCCTGAACCAACCAAAACCAACAACACACCAATTCCCACCAAACCTCATCCAAGCAGAGAAAATCCAAAGAATCAAAAGAAAAACGCAACAAAACCTTGTCGAGAGAGCTCGGATGAGGAGAATCCCGTGGATGTAATCAAAAGGGAAACGAACTGGCCAAGCCCCAGTCCAATAAGCGTCGTCTTTGACCAAAATCCATCGAAGTTCATCCCCATCTCTCTCCGATTCCAAAGCCCTAATGAAACCCTAGAAAAATTCTCTAGACGAGCATGAGAGAGAACCGAAGTGATGAGACGGAGAGAAGAGAGTGTTCGTTTGTTGATCGCCGGGAAAATGAGAATGGGTTCTTTGGGATTTTAAAAGGATGAGAATGGACGGCTGAGATTGGAAATTGAGTGAGTTACGGAAAGGGACGGACAACGACCATTGGAAGTGGAATTCGGAAAAAGAGGTTGGAAAAAAAGGAAGTGAGAGAATCCAGAACTCAACTCACCATAGAATTGGTTTCTCATCGCTGCTTTTTGGCCTTTGTGATGCTGCGCTCTGTTTTATTATTATTATTATTATTATTATAGGTTTTATTTCTTAAAAAATTTTATTAAATTTTTTTTTTTAGTTTATTAGCACCGGTTCTGCCCGGTGTTTTTGTTCTTATTAAAGATATAAATTCAAATTTCAGCTCACTTAGAATAAGAGTATAGTTATGTTGAGATAATAATTTTATATCTGTGTACACCTAAATAATTTGTCCACATCTTATTAAAAATAAAATTAATAAAAAATACTATTAAATTATAAAAAATTTAAACACTTGCTCACTCTGTTCGACTTCAATTTTAATATATTATTTAAACGTAATAATAAAAAATATGTACTTTTAGAATTAACAATAACAATATTACTTCTACAAATATATCCGACTATCCTTGTTATTTATAATTTTGGCTAAATATATATTAATGTTTTTAAAATCTCATAAATTAATAAAAAAAAAAGTAAAAGAAAATTTCTCAAACGAGACATGGCATTAAAACATACAAATAAATATGCCTAAATTACTAGAATTAATATCCATTTTCAAATAATAATTCAGTGTGAAATTCTCCAAATTCATAATTTTTAATTATTGAAAATTAATAATAAAAAAACAGAAATCCAAAATGAGATGATCTATATCACTTACTCATAATATCTACAAAGTAAATTCCAAATTTTAACGTATCTAACATAGCTATGATTTAAAATCTACACCAAATGCATTGACCATTAAGGCCCCCTACATCCTCTAGCCACCATCACCCACCACCACCATCACCCGCGCACATAATAAAACTCTCTGCATATTTCATTAACATTTAACACCACCATCCACGCACATAATAATAATAATAATAATAATAATAATAATAATAATAATAAACCAAAACCAGATGAGTCAAAGATCATAATCTTTATTTAAAAAATTGATTTATTGATTGATTATATATATATATATATAGGGAAATAGTAATTTATGGACGTTCCTAGATTATTGTTATCTAAGGACATCTCTCTTACAACTGTTGGATCATCATCCATTGATTGTTTATTTATATAAATATTGTACACTTTTTGTTGTTTATAATTACTATAGGACACTGTAGGACGTGTTTTGCACTGTTTATAATGATGAGACAGCTACTGTAGATGTCCTAGAAAATTGATCCTCATATATATATATATATATATATATATATATATATATATATATATATTTATATATATATACTTTTTAACTATAGTCATTTAAGTAAAATATTAAACATATAATTTATGTCATTTCTTGTGGGTCTATTTTAAATTTTAAAAGGAAAATAAATATTTTAATGATAGAAATATCAACTAGAATGGTTGGTTTAAATCTAAATCTAAGTCTAAATCAATTTATTTTAAATTAATCAAAATAAATTTAAATTAGCATCATCACCACTAAACTCAGCAATATCTACATTTTAGAATATTTGAAAAACTGTTTCATCAACCTCATGCTTTACAAATTCCAAAATTGACAAATGAAAGTAATATAAAGAAAAACTTCACCCAAAATTAGTCAAGCATGGATGGATATTCCCATTGATTTCTGGACAAGATAAAATAAAGGTATATATCCCTAGAAATTATATAATAACATTGGAATTTCGTATGTATTCCTCACACCCATTTGACAGGATATATATATATATATATATATAATAATAATAATAATAATAATAATAATTATTATTATTATTATTATAATTTAATAGGATGAGTTTTCATTCATGACAAGGCAATAAGGTCAACATAGCGAGCTAGGCAAGGAGCATTTCAGAAAAAAATTTAAAATTGAATTTTTTTGGTTTATTATAATTTTTTTATTTTTTAACTGTTTGAATCATTACATAAAATATGCTATGAATTTGTTTTAAATTAATATCCTATCGATTTTGTTATACTGAATTGATTTTATTTAAGAATTCAAGAAAAGGTTATTCGTGGATTGAAAAAATTAAAACTATTACTAAGCCTTCAGATAGGTATGGGTGTTATTTTAATTTTCTTTAACAAACAAATTATTTTGTTTATTTTAAATCTATACTCCATCTAACCCTAATGTTTTATTTATTAAAAATAATTATATTATATATGATGACATAAGGCATGGGTAACCACTGCTTCCATGGGTGGACCACCCATGGCTTTCAAAGCTATTAAAAGTAATAAAATAAATTTTAAAATATGAATCAATTATCAACCTAAGATATTTTCATGATCTTTGTTAATATTTTAAAGAAAGTTGATAAATTAAAAAAAAAAAAAAATCTAAAGCAACTTTTATAGATAAAATTTGTAGCGAAAATTTCACTAAACTGGTTTGCTTCTTTATCGACTCGATACTTGTGATTTTAGTTTCAACACTTTAGTACGCTGTAATTTAAACCGCTTAAAAAAATACATCAAAACGCATAATTCCGTTAATATTTGCTAACATGGTATAAAAATATATTTGATTTTAGTGTCTTGCCTTTATTTATATTATTTAGAACCTATATTAATTACAAACCATTCAAGTCTACTTCTGATTATGATTTAAATGATTTTTAAATGCTATATAAATAAACATGAATAGTTTTTAAAAAAATACTACGTAAAAAGTTCTGAATAGTTTTTAAATAGTATATATTTTAGTAATGTAAATAATAACAAAAAAAATAAATTCATGTTTATTTTTATGACAAGTATTAACAGGATTAAGTGTTTTAAGGACGTTATATAAATCATTTAGGTTGTGTTTGGATGAAGGGATTTGGTACTATTGGCATGGGATTAATTGCTAATAGGGATATATACCTATGTTTGGGTGTTTTATTATTAGCTTAGTAACGAGCATTGTAAGTAATTGTATGGTGCATAGTAAAGGAATTTGATTACCCCCAAAATTGGTGGGCATAGAGGAGAATAAACACTATTGATAGTAAAATAACATTTTTACCCCATAGTTAAGATTTAATTAAATAATAATTATTAATTTAAATAACTAATTATAATAATTAAAGTAAATAATAATTAATATAAATTGAGCCATTTAAGTATTATAACAATTAAAGTGAAATGACAGTTTTGCCCCTACATAGATTTAATTAAATAAAATAATTAATAAAAGTATTTAATTATGATAAGTAAAGTGAAATGACATTTTTGCCCCTAGTTAAGACTTAATTAAATAATAATAATTAATTTAAATAACTAATAATAATAATAAAATTAAATTATAATAAACATAAATTGAGTCATTTAAATATTATAATAACTAAAATAAATAATAACTAATAAGAATTATTTACTATACAAATTATATTATAATAATTAAGGTGAAATGACAATTTTGCCCCTATATAGATTTAATTAAATAAAATACTTAGTAAAAGTATTTAATCATTTAATTAAAGTGAAATGACAATTTTGTCCCTCATTGAGATTTAATTAAATAATATTTATTAATTTAAATAACTAATTATAATAATTAAAGTAAATTATATTGAACATAAATTGAGTCATTTAAATATTATAATAATTAAAATAAATAAAAATTAACAAGAATTGTGTAATATACATATACATTATAATAATTAAACCGAAATGACTTTTTTGCCCTTACATAGATTTAATTAAATAAAATAGTTAATAAAAGTATTTAATTATGGTAATTAAAGTGAAATTACACTTTTACACATTAAATTATTTAATTGGTTAATGATAAAAAAATTATTTATTCTAAATATTTAATTATATGTAATTATTTTATATATTAATTTATCATTACTTATATTAAGGACATTAAAATAATTTACATACAACTCTTTATGTCATTTTTTCCATTCCCAATATTTATTCCTTCCAACCAAACACCTTTTTCGTTATCATTACCATTACTTTTTCCATTACCATTACCATTATTTTTCCCATTCCCATTACCATTACCATTTCTATTCCGTGATCCAAACGGACTCTTAAATCATTAAGGTGCTAAAACTCAAACTATAAATCTGAAATTAATAAAGACACAAGGTATTTTTGTGAAATTTCCCCAAATTTTTAATGCTACTTTGAGTTAAAAAAAATTAAAAATTATATTTCAAAATATTTATATTATTATTACTTATACATTTGCTTTTACATAAAACTACATTTTCATAATTTTTTAATGATATATATTTTCACATACAAGTATAGATAATAATAATAATAATAATAATAATAATAATAATAATAATAATAATAAATTTCTTTATTTTATAAAAATAATTTTCTATTTATACCTCACTAGATTCTCCCAACAATTTAAAAAAATATTTAAACATCGTTAATGAATTTTATTTCAAATTTTGTTATTCTTTTAAAAAAACCTATGAAGTATTTGTTATTGTGAAATCACACACATATATACATAGATGCATGAGTGTGGAGTACAATCATAAGTTTAACAAACATTTATAATTTCATCTTACATGAAATTTATGTTTAATCTCGGGTTTTCAATGAAACAAATACTGTGTAAAGAGACCATAGGTTAACACGACTTTGGCATGTTTTTATATTTTTAAAAATGATATTATTATTATTATTATTATTATTATTATTATTATTATTATTATTATTATATACTTACTTTTAAAGAATCTCCACTTCCAAGTTGATTTGTGAGAAGACATTTGGCCTTCTTTGATTCGTTGGGAGTTTTGTTTTTTATTTACAGTTATAAAAGCAAAGCATCACAATCTCCTTTATTATTAATACCTCTGTTGGCCCACTGTAACGTCCTTTTGGATTCCCCATTGTTAGTCAACGGGCCAATGAGAAACCTGCAGGTATACAATGTAAAGTGTCTGGCATCGGTTTCTCTACTCCTGCGGATCAGTGTACCATCACTTCGAGAGGGTTTTATCAGTGATTTTTCCTTCTTTGTAACTCTAACCCTAGCTCTCAATGGCTCTGCCGGCTCCGCCCTCTATGCTCTCAAGTGTACAGCCAATCTCGCCACATGCCGCTGATCCCGCCGAGCCGTTTCTTTCCTTTGTCCCTGTGTTTTTACCCCCCCTCACCCTTTTTTTTTTTGAAACCCTAACCGTAGCTCTCAATGTTTGTAATCCAGATGATGGTTTTCTCCCATGAGGTTTGGAGCCATACTCCAATGAAGAAGCCATTAGGTGTTGGGTAGAATCCGCATGAGAAGTGCCCATACGGTGATGGCCCGCACAGCCTTCAAGTTATCCCGCCAGATATGGAGCCTTACCTTCAAACGGCCCACGACCAGCGCATCGAGGTCGTTAATAGCAACGGTAATACAAAGAACGTGTTACAATCAAGAAAACACCCAAGGGAGAGACCGGGCCCTGCGGAGGTCGCCGTCGAGGGTTTAGTGGCGTCGATGATGTTGAACGACCAAATGATCGAGGAGATGATGAGTAACTATCTTAGTCCTTTGTTGAAAGAGCTGCTCAATACGGCAATTTCGAGGCCCGGCCAAGCGGCGACAGGGATGGATGAGAAGCTAAGAAAACAATAGATCATGGAGCTGGAGATTTTAGCAAAGTGGATGGAGCTGGTGAACGAGCATATTAGGGTTTTGACAAGGTCAGGATGGAATTGAGAGCCCGGGACGTCTGAACCCGATCCCCATTCCTTGAACCGGGTTCTCTCCGAGTATTCCCCTCTTGACCCGAATAGGATGAAGCTGTGGTATATCAAACAACCTTCAAATTCTATATGTATACATAGTTTTATATTATAACTCATGAAATTCCTATGAATGTAGTTCAGTGGAGAGCATGCCTTTGCAATGAAAGTTAATTGTTAAATGGTGATTTTTTTTTTTGGCCAAAAGGGCTACCTTTTTTTTGTTAATGTATTTTAGTTATAGCTGTGATTTTTGAATATATGATTGTGTGGATATAGTCCTCGAGTTATAGTGTGTAGCATAAAACCAATAAAGAATGATGTGGAGGTTTGCATTACATACTACTGCAACCCAAGGTAATGATAGTGTTTTTAGTTTTGATTTGGTTTGCTTTGCTATTCTTTAGTGGTTTATTGTTATCTGTTTAGTTTTTTTTAGTTATCTTTGCTGTTTGAAAGTTGTTCTAATGATGTGCTGCAGCTCAATGGTGGGACAAACTCATGGAACTCCGGGCCAAGAAGAAGAACCGGTGACAAGCTTATAGAAAACATTGTTTTGACTCTGTTGTTATTTCATATGGAGATGTGCATAAGAAAAACCTCAATATGAAGCATTTGAGGCAAGAGAGCTCCAAAATTGGTACCTTTAATTTGTTGTCAAGATGAATGTCTTTATGTGTTGTATATGTTGTTTATCATGTGTATATGTGTACAGATATGATAATAAACTCAGCAGACTCCCAGTGGACTCTATCTGTGTTGTGATATGGAGGTTAGTAAGCATATATTTGTTTTTTTTGTTTGGTTTAATGTCCATAATCTCCTGTGTTTTCACTTATGAATAACACACATTGACACAGATTGGATTTTTGTGTACTGATTTTCTTAATGAAATCTTTTGTGAGATCCATGTTACTCATCTTTTAATTTATGGCATAAGATTTATCAAAGCGAAGTAATATAGAATCTTTTGGGTGACATTATATTTAGAAGTGTATATCATATGAAAGCATGAACAATAATTGGAAAGAGAGTGTTTCAATTTATGTTTCTTAAGAAATCTCCAAATATCTTTCTCTGTGTCAGTAGTTAGTTGTGTCTAGCTATATGGAATAATTGATAAGAGATCTTTGTTTGGATTTTGTTTGGATTTTGATTTTCCAATATATATATATATATAGTATAACCAAAGTACGTCTAATGGGACCATTACATGCACTTATGCATAGGGGTGTGACCTTATTTGGAGTTAGGTTAGCTTCTTTTTCTTTCAATTTATTTCTCTTTGTAAAGTATGAAGCTGAATGACACCAACTGGATAGAATCAACATGTTAGCCGGGTAATACTCTTTTGATAAGCAATCAGTCAGGTATCTTGGAAAATCCAAATCTTTGTTTGGATCTTGCTTGGATTCTGATTTTCCAAATATATATATATATATATATATATTATAACCAAAGTACCTCTGATGGGACCATTACATGCACTTATGCACAGGGGTGTGACCTCATTTGGAGTTATGAAGCTGAATGACCCGAACTGGATAGAATCGACACTTTAGTAGGGTAGTACTCTTTTGATATGAAACCAGTCAGGTATCTTTGAAAATCCAGTCCTTTTTTATTTATTTAATTGATTTTAATTTCATTTCTCATTTGGATGCATTTTACAAGCCCCACTCTTGGATAAACATGGGCCAAATATGCTTAAATCACCTCAATTGTTGACATGTGTATACATTATTGCAAATGTGATCATGGGAATCTTCTAACATTCTGACATTTCAGTGAAACTTTTTTGATTTTTTACGTACGTATGCAGGAAATAAAATAAAAAAGAATTCTCATTCATTGCTTATTTTTATGAGTCTGCATTATAGCAAAGTGAACTTTTAGATTTGATCCATACACATCGTATACTAAGATTGTTTGAAGCTTGACGGATTGAGGCTATCCAAAATCAGGTAAATTTTATAGTTATGATTTTTTTTATTTGATAATATTAATAAATAATATATTATTAAAAATAATAGTTGACTAATTAGGATCAGATTAACATCTTATAATGTTTAATTCCACCAATAATTTGAAATTTGTTTATTAAAACTTGGGAATATTTTAACCAAAAAAAAAAAGAATTCGTTTGTTGAAGCAACCCCGGTGGTTTATAATAATAATAATAATAATAATAATAATAATAATAATAATAATAATAATAATAATAATAATGCAACCAGTTGATATAATTTTTTCAAAAAAAAAATATATTTTTAAGAGAACTGTTGTAAGTTTTTTTTTATAGAAGTTAAGATAATGTAATATAATATAGTGGTTATAGAGATATGATGATAAAAAAAAACCATTTTCTATAGATGTTAAAATAATGTTATTTGTTGCTTATGATAATTCAAATTCATGAAAATAACCATTTTAATCATTGCAAAATTTAGCATTCTTTTGTTGAATTGTTTGTACATTTGTTTGACTTAAAAGTTTTGTTTTTTATTAATCTTTATGTGAATTCATGAACGAAATTCAAAAAGTGAATTTGTTAAATGAAATTACATCCTAAAAAAATAAGAATAATATTGAGTTTTTTCCAATTACATATGGAGAAAAAAAAACAATTTTTTATCCCATTATTATCAAAATAAATGCAAAAGATATTTATACACCTTTCGAATAGATCAGATAAATAGTGAAAATAATTAATACATGTTTTAATATATTTTGTCATACTATTTATGCTTTACATAAGACAAGTAAAAAGATACTTATACCCCTTTCGAATAGATCAGATAAATTGTGAAAATAATTAATACATGTTTTAATATATTTTGTTATAATATTTATGCTTCGCATAAAACAAGTAGGCTATATATGTAAAAAAATCTTTGACAAAGTAGATTTTACTCCTATGAAAATAATTGGGCTGATATGGAATTAGCCAATAAAAGGCTATCCTATCCACTAAATAACACATAAAGTTTGACTCATTTAAAAATTATATATTTCCTCTGTGTTTTGAAGGTCAATTTATTAATTGAAACTTTTATCTGTTTTTAATAAATCACAATAGTTGGAAAAAATGGAAGATGTCGGGGCTATTGTTGTTGATGTACAATTTAAGGTAATACTTAAAGAACTTTTGGAAAAATTAATATTATCACCTGCAATTTATGAATGTGGAAAGCATGAACCAAATCATAAACCATGTTTTGTATGTAAAATCACATTTGAAGATAACTGTGGAGTTCATGAACAACTTGGATCGGAAGTATCTACCAAAAAAATAGTTGAAAATAATGCTGGCTTATGTGCTATAAAGTACCTTAAAAATATTTATAATATTATTATTTAATATGTGAATGAGAGATAATTGTTTGAGGTTAAAAATGAATTACAAGAATTAAAGGATGCTAATGAAATATTATCAGAAAGTGTTGCATTGCTTTCTAATGAGTTGGAAGAGCTGCAGGGTAGGATTAGATTGAATGAAGTAGACCAATCTGAAAGTAATCAACATTTATTTATGATTTGACAGAAAAAGAAGATTTGCTTCAATACATGCTTGTTTACTTGGATGTGGGAAAAAGAAAACAGTTGCCTTAGTTATTAAAAAAAGTTTTAATTTAGTACATATGTGATGTGCTTAATATTTCAATGCAATAGTAATTATATTAAATATGTAATAAAATGTGTGTTTTGTATTTCTTTCCCATTTATATGCATAACATTATCATTGTATGTGTCATTATTAGATAGATGCTACTATTGTTATATATATGTTAATTAATCATATAAGCATAAATTATATTATATTAAATATATAAGCAAAGTGCCACATATTAATTATTAAGTCCTTATAAAATATTTCCAATGCAAAATATATATAAAAAACTATTATAATATCATAAATACTATATATATATAATATTACATATATAAGTAAAGTACCACATGTCAATTCCTATAAAATATTTCCCATACAAACCATATATAAAAAACTATCATAATATTAAATATAAATATAATTTTTTAAAATTAATATTTAGTATATACACAAATTTAATATTATTTATTATAGTTTACCATATTTTGAGGTACGGACATTTTCTCCTTTTTCATATATGAGCTTTATGATTTACTTATAATGTATAAATAACAATCTTATGATAGAGTTTGCATATCTTTTATTTAAATTAATTTTAATAAAGAGTATTAAATAATTAATAATAATAATAAGTAATGGGGTAATTTCACTATCTCACTTATATAGTAACTATACCTTATGTAGCAAACTAAACAACAATGATGTAAGTTGAAATATAATATTTTCAGTCACATACAACCAAATAGAAAAAAAAAAAATCCCTTCCATACTTTCAAGTTTCAACTATCTAAAACATCACTTTATAAATTTTAAATAACTTATTTTTTTACCTAAATAATTACATTTAATTAAATAAAAAAAATTAAATCATACATTAACCCTTGTCTTTGGGGAGGTGGGGTTTAATTGATGCCAGTAACACCCACCGAAGTCAATAATGAATCCACCAAATAAAAATAAGTGGTCCACACAAATTTATGATTAAACCAAAAAGACAAAAAAAATCCGAAAACCTAAAAAATCGCTTCTAAATAATAATAATAATAATAAACCATCTTCCATTTTTCTCTCTTCCTTCTTCTCCCCTTCTTCCTCCTTCCTTCTCACCTCCCAAATGTTACTACTAAAAGCTTAAGCTAGTCCATTCACCACTTTAGTCCCACATCGGATAAATCCAAGTCCATCGTCGTCCTTATATCTCCTCTTCTTCTTCGGCATGCTCCGCTCCATCCACTCCCTCCTCCCGAGCCCCAATCGCCGAACACTTTCCATCCTTCTCTTGACCTCCATCCTCTGCCTCCTCTCTTATCTCCTCGGTCTCTACATCCACTCTCGCCCCTCCGCCGCCGTCTCCATTGCCTCCGCCGGCCCACCCTCCTCCGACTGTCCCATCATCGCCTCCCCTCTCCTCCCCCCTGCCCTCATCTTCCTCCCTCGCCATGCTGCTGCTTCCTCCTTCCCTCCCTCCCTTCCCCCTCCCTGATCTCCCCTTTTGCCCCTCCAACTTCACCGACTACTGCCCCTGCCAAGACACCACCCGCGAGCGCCGCTTCTCCATGCGCTCTCTTTTCCATCGTGAGCGCCACTGTCCCGATCCCGATGAGCGTGTTCGATGTCGCATTCCTAGGCCTCGTGGGTACCGCCGCACCGTCCCCTGGCCGGAGAGCCGGAACTATGCTTGGTTTGCCAATGTGCCGTCTAAGAGATTGACTGAGAGTAAGAAAGATCAGAACTGGATCAGGCTGGAGGGTGACCGGCTTGTGTTTCCCGGCGGTGGGACTTCGTTCCCTTATGGTGTTAAGTCGTATGGCAACGAGATGGCAAAGCTTGTGCCTTTGAAGTCGGGGGAGGTTCGCACTGTGCTTGATATTGGTTGCGGGGTGAGTGTTTTTTTGTTGATTTTTGTCTTAAAAACTTGAACTTTATTCTTTTTTTTTTGTGTTCATTTTCTTTTCTTATAATGTTTAAAAGAATGTTCCTGGTCTCTAAGTACTTTTATGGGTTTGAAAATATGGAGAAAATCCAAAAGAAAAGAAGGATTTTTTTTTTCTTCTTCTTTTGCTTGGTTTAGGCTCTGTTGGGGTTGATATTGTCTGGTGTTACTTATTTTGTTTGATATGTTTGCTAAAGTACAAGAATTGTAATGTTTATAACTGGTGTTCTTGATGTTAAAGTATTAGCAAGGACTTAAGAATATTTGGAAAATCCATAAAGGGGGAGAATGCTATTCTTGATTTAGCTTTAGCTTCTTTTGTGGTTGGTGGTGTTTGATGTTACTTTTATTGCTTGAAATGTTTGCTGAAGTACTAGAATGATAATGTGTATATCTTGCGTTTTTCACTGCATGGATGTTGATGTACTGACATGCTCGTGTTGTCTTTAATGATATTTTTTTTGTACTATTTGTTGTTCACTGACAGGTTGCCAGCTTCGGAGGTCATTTGGTTGACTATAATATTTTGACAATGTCAGTTGCTCCTAGGGATGTACATGAAGCTCAAGTGCAGTTTGCTCTTGAACGGGGACTGCCAGCAATGCTTGGCGTCCTAAGTACTTACAGGCTTCCTTATCCATCGAGATCATTTGATATGGCACATTGTGCACGGTGTCTGATCAAATGGGCTGGTCATGGTAATTTTTCTGGTCCAGAATTCTTATATAGAGTCTGCATAACAATCAACTAGCAGTTGCACTCTTATACTGATTAAGCTTTTATCTGACATTAACTTGCATCGGGTTGAGAAGAGTAGCTAGTTGCGGAGTTATCTATTTGCTTAAACATGCATCCTGAGCTGTGAAATTTTAGTTGTGCTAGTTTAGTTGCACATTGCCTGCAATGACGTTCACCTATCTAATTTCTGTCTCTTGCTATTACAAGAAAATCAGAGGAGGAATTATGTTTAATAAATTTGTCTGGGCCTGTATGTGTTTTAGTTTTTGCCAGTATTTTCCCACTCTATTGCTATTTGTTCCTTAAAAATTGATGGCAGAGTATTTATCTTAAGAAGCACGCAGGGATGCAAGCATTGTTAACCTGCATTTTTAACTTTTATTTATTTGGTTTGCAGAAGGTTCCTATTTAATGGAAATCGACAGGGTTCTTCGACCTGGTGGATACTGGGTCCTGTCTGGACCACCAATAAATTGGAAGAACTCGTATAAGGGTTGGGGGAGGACAGCTCAGGACCTGGAAGAAGAGCAGCTTGCTATTGAGAGTCTTGCTAAACGGCTTTGTTGGAAGAAGACTGTGGAGAAGGGTCCAATTGCAGTATGGAGGAAACCCACAAATCATGTCCACTGTCTCAAGAAGTCAAAGATTCTTAAATCTCCTCCATTCTGTGCCAGAACTGACCTGGATGCTGCTTGGTTTGTTAACATTCACCTTCCGCTTTACATATCTGCTTTATGTTTGCACACGTACACACACATTCATTTGGTGGTGAAACTGGTGAGCTCATTCAGTAAAGTGTTTTCTGTTTAAAATATTGTTGTTTTCCAACTACTATTGTGTGAGGAAAATTCTATTTGATGACACTTCTCATGGAAATATCACGTATGAATTGATATGCTGCTTCAGTATCATTCCTAAGTTACTGATCTACTTTATGTAACTTAATTTTAAATGAAATTAGTGCTCTATTTGTCCACTTGTTATTTTTGAACAACCTTTTGGTTTTGTTTGTCGTGAGCATTGAACAATTCATTACACATTTAACAGGTATGAAAGGCTGGAGTCATGCATTACCCTTCTTCCAAATGTGGACAAAATTGATGAGATAGCAGGTGGCACTCTAGCGAAGTGGCCAAAAAGATTAACTGCTGTACCACCAAGGATAAGCAGTGGGACCATCAGTGGAGTTACATCTCAGACTTTCAATCATGACAATCAAATATGGAACCATAGAATCTCGCACTATGCTGCATATATCAGCTCAATCAAAGGCAGTAGATACAGAAATATCATGGACATGAATGCTGGTTTAGGTGGTTTTGCAGCTGCGTTGTCCAAGTATCCTGTCTGGGTTATGAATGTGGTTCCTACTGCAAAGAATAACACTCTTGGTGTCATCTATGAGCGTGGTTTTATTGGAACATATATGGACTGGTATGTTCATGTCTCACAGCTCGATTACTTTTGGCAGAGCAGAACTTTTAGCTTACCAAATAATGCTGATAGAAGCCAAGATTTATGCTATTTTATTTTTTGATACATCTCGGTCATTGAAGTTTTGGGAACTGATGCTGTTAGAGATGTTTAATGTCAGGTGTGAAGCCTTCTCAACATACCCTCGCACATATGATTTCATACATGCTGATTCCGTATTCAGTTTATACATGGACAAGTAAGCTTTTTATTTACTTGTTTATTGCTTCCTGATGTGTCACTCATTTTGGCTCTTGAAACAAGATGTGTGATCTGTATTGATGATCTAAGGAGCAGATGACGTCTCAAATGTCCTTTTGATATTTGTGTCAATTAGTAATTATGCCTTCAACTTCATGCCATTGGGCATGCAATACTAACATCCGTTTGTGATTGGCATTGCTGATGGATTTAATGTTTAGCAGCTTTAGCTAATGTGTAGACCTATGTTCATCACTGTTTCAACATGAAATTTTGTTGAGGGGATATGGTTTTTTATTTTTCTAATATTCACATGGGTGCACTTTTTCCCTTTGAATTAATCTGGTTTCAAGATGTGGAGCAGGATATTGTGCAATGTGAATTTCTGCTAGATAAAACATGCTCAATTTCTTTTATTTGATTTTTTTTTGGTATTGTTTTAACATCCAAAATTGTTTTCTATTATTTGCCAGGTGTGACATCGTGGATATTTTGCTTGAAATGGATCGAATCCTTCGGCCAGAGGGAGCAGTTATAATCCGGGACCATGTCGATACTATTGGAAAAGTGAAGAAAGAGGCTGACCGTCTGAAATGGCAATGCCGAATTGTTCACAATGAGAAGGGCCCTTTTGATACTGAAAAGTTACTCATTGTCGACAACTCTGTAGTGCTAGCTTCAAGCCAGGGTTCTTGAAAATAATTTGGCCATCAAGAACATTGTCAGACAATAATCTAGCACAACCAAGCTGAATTCTTCTTGTCTTCACATCCCTCTCTGTGGCTACACAGAATAATCGAAAGGATGGATGAAGAGGATGATTGCCATTTTTGTCATCAAATTTGTCGAGCTTTGCTGCTGGACCTTCAATTTTATTGAACTCTGGTGGCACTAATTGAGATCAATCATTCAAGTGAAGTATTGAACACAAGAAGGTGTTCAATCATCAGCTTAAGATTTATTATAGTATCATATTTTTCATGTAACTAAAACATTCAGTATGTTTTTAGTTTTTTCAGTAAAACCAGGGGTCTTTTGAAATTGTATTTTGTTGTTGTTGAAAAAATGGATTTTAGTTTCTCATTTGGGCGTTTTTTAGATTAATTAAGTTTCAGGTGAACTTTAATCTTTTTTATCAACAATGTCTAATGATTGACATTTTACTAAACTTGACAGATTTAAAAAACTTGGTTGACATGCTGCTTTCTAATAATAATAATAATAAAAGAAAAATAGATGTTTCAAATTTAACTTTCATCTTAATCTTTTGATTTAAAAAAGTCAAATGATTAATAATTTGGGTAAATTTTACAAATTTAAAAAAAAAAACTTTTGGTTGCATGCTTTTGCTGCATGTTTGGCTGAGTTATTCCTCCAATTTCTTTTTACAATATTTTATTATTTTTAAAAATAATGTTTCTGTAATAAATTTTGAAATAGTATTGTCATAAAAATTATAATTAATTTAAAATTAAATAAGTCTAAATTAATTTTAAAAAAATAAATAAGGTTTTCTTTTTTTAAAAAAATTTTTTTTTAGGCTAAAAACACTTTAGTAAGCAATGAGTTCGACTCTCACTCTCTAACTACGTACCTCGTCAAGTCTAATGTTTTTCATTAATTTTTTTAAATAAATTTGAAATATAAAAAAATAATCTAAAATAAAAATGTGATGAGGGTTTATTTTTTCAAATTTTAATTTTTTGAAGGACTAGGCTGAGAAATCTCAAATTTCACCGTTGATATATATCCAAAACGCCCTTAAACCCTGTCTTCCTTTTTTAGGGTTTATGGGAACCCCAACCCAAACCCTCAAAGATGGGGTTTTCTCTGCATCTCCTTCCCTTCAAATCCCTAATCGAATCTCGATTTCCCCCCCAAAATTCTCTCATTATTGCCCCAAGTCCGCACCTTTTTTGATCCTAACCCTAGAATCCCCAATCTCTCCTCATCCGCAGCATGAGCCGCCGGGCGGCGGCCATTGCTCTCTCCAGATCGCCAGTTGTGCTCGCATCCCTTCGATCCAATGCTTTCTTGCGGAAGGAAAAGTCCCGGCTTCCCTTCCCTTGTTATTCAACTGATTCTTCGCCTGATGACGAGTTGCAGCGATTGATCGATCCTGAGTTCTCGTTTCGATCGGATGGCGTGTTCTGTGAGCGGAAAGACCTGCGAAGGAGCGAGCTTTCTGCAAAAGACTTCGCCTTTTTAGAAGAATCTGTTGCAGAGAGGCCTGCTGATTCGGGTGAGTTCTCCGAAGAGGCTGTTTTGATATCCAGTGAGATTAGGGATTGTAGAGATGGGTTTGATAATAAAACTGAGAAATTTCTCAGGCAATTTCGCGGGAAATTGAACGAAGGACTGGTTGTTGAGGTGTTGAGACTTACAAAAGACTCCGAATTGGCTGTGAAGTTCTTCATCTGGGCCGGGCGGCAGATTGGGTTTTCTCATACTGGTTTAACTTATGATGCATTGATTGAAAGTTTGGGTTTTGAGGTGAAAACTAGAGTTCCTGATCAAATTCTTAGAGAGATTGGTGAGGATGGTAGGGAAGTTCTTGGGAAGTTGCTCAATGTTATTATTCAGAAGTGCTGTAGAAATGGGCTTTGGAATGAGGCACTAGAGGAGCTTGGAAGGCTTAAGGATTTAGGCTACAAGGCATCCAAGTCCACATATAATGCTCTGATTCTGGTATTCTTGACTGCTGAGAGATTGGATTCAGCTCTTTTAGTTCACAGAGAGATGTCTGATTCAGGATTCTGTATGGATAGGTCCACTGTGGGGTGTCTTGCACGTGCATTGTGTAAGGTGGGGAGGTGGGTGGAAGCTCTTAATATCATAGAGAAGGAGGATTTTACTCTAGACACTATTTTGGGTACGCAGATGATCAGTGGATTGCTGGATGCTTCTCTTTTCGAAGAAGCAATGTCTTTTCTCCACAGGATGCGATCAAATTCTTGTGCTCCTAATGTTGTGACATATAGGACATTGCTTTCAGGGTTTCTGAGGAAAAAACAGCTTGGTTGGTGCAAAAGAATCATCAACATGATGATGAAAGAGGGTTGCAATCCCAGTCCCTCTTTGTTTAATTCCCTTGTTCATGCATATTGCAGCTGTGGTGATTATGCTTATGCATATAAGTTGTTGAAGAGGATGTCTGCTTGTGGCTGTCAACCAGGTTATGTGACGTATAACATATTGATCGGAGGGATTTGTGGGAATGAAGAGTTACCCAGCTCAGATGGACTTGGTCTGGCAGAAAAAGCATATGAGGCAATGTTGGATGCTGGACTTGTTCTTAATAAGGTAAATGTCACTAACTTCACACGATGTATCTGTGCAGTGGGGAAATTTGACAAGGCATTTGAGGTTATTAAACAGATGATGAGTAAAGGGTTTGTGCCAGATGCTAATACATATGCAAATGTGATTAGCTTGCTTTGTGGGGCTCAGAAAGTAGAGAAGGCTCTACTTCTGTTTGAAGAGATGAAGAAGAACCGTGTTGTTCCTGATGTCTATGTATATACCATTCTCATTGACAGTTTTTGTAAAATTGGACTTATTCATCAAGCTCATATTTGGTTTGAAGAAATGATAAGGGATGGTTGCAATCCAAATGTTGTTACTTACACTGCACTTATACATGCTTATCTTAAGTCAAAGCAGCTGTCTGAGGCAAGTGAGCTTTTCAATAAAATGCTCACTATGGATTGTCTTCCAAATGTGGTTACATATACTGCTCTGATAGATGGTCTTTGCAAGGCTGGTCAGATAGATAAGGCATGCTCTATCTATTCCAAAATGCGGGGGACTTGTGAGAATGCTAAAAGCAATATTTTCTTTGATGGTGGTAATACTGATCTTGTAGAGCCGAATGTTTTCACTTATGGGGCGTTAGTTGATGGCTTGTGCAAAGCTCATAAAGTTGTTGAGGCTCGGGATTTGTTGGATGCTATGGCATCTGCTGGTTGTGAGCCGAACCATGTTGTCTATGATGCTCTTATTGATGGTTTCTGCAAGGCTGGGAGGCTTGATGAAGCTCAAGAAATTTTTCTAAGAATGTCAGAGTGTGGATATATTCCCAATGTTTTTACATATAGTGCCTTGATCGATAAATTGTTTAAGGATAGAAGACTTGACCTTGCCTTGAAGGTTCTCTCGCAAATGTTAGAGAACTCTTGTGCACCTAATGTTGTTACTTACACTGAGATGATCGATGGGCTATGTAAAGTAGGGAAAACTGAAGAGGCTTTCAAGCTTCTTACAATGATGGAGGAGAAGGGATGTAAGCCAAACGTTGTGACTTATACTGCTATAATTGATGGGTTTGGAAAAGCAAAAAAAGTTGGCATGTGCCTTGAACTTTATAAGCAAATGACTAGTAAGGGTTGTGCCCCAAATTTTATCACGTTTAGAGTTCTGATAAACCACTGTTGTGCTGCTGGCTTATTAGATGAGGCTCGCAATTTTTTGGAAGAGATGAAACAAACATATTGGCCGAGACATGTGGCAAGTTATTGTAAAGTGATTCAAGGATTCAGCAGAAAGTTTATTGTCTCGCTTGGACTTCTAGACGAGATATCAGAATTCAACTCAGCCCCAATTGCAGCTGCTTACAGGTTGCTCATAGATAGTTTTTCTAAAGCGTATAGGCTGGAGACTGCCCTGGAGTTGCATGAGGAAATTAAAAACAGTTCATCATGTGCAGCTGCTGTCAGCCTAGATATGTATTCTTCTTTAATTGAAGGCCTTTGTCTAGCATCTAAGGTTGAAAAAGCATTTCAATTGTATAGTGAGATGACGAGGAAAGGCCATGTTCCAGAATTGCCTATCTTTTTTTATCTCATTAAGGGGCTAACAAAGTCTAACAGGTGGGATGAAGCATTGCAACTTTCCTACAGCATATACCATATGGTACACCATTTCTTTTCTCTTTCCAATTTTTCTCATATACAGATATAACATAATTTCTGGTTTTGTAAAACATTCTCAAGTGCGCTTCTTTCTAACTTATGTGTATGATTTTCAAAGATCATGAAACTTTTGGTGACAATCCCCAAAGGTCACAAAATGGCGTACACATCAATATTGCCAACATACCATGTGCATATGCAGCTATGAATTTTGATTATGATTACTTAAATTGACATCTCAATGTATTCTTGAGGTTCTTTTTTCCTCTTGTTGATGGGGGCAATGATAAATTTTTAAATCTGACAATTAAATCAATATATCCACATAAGTTTAATAGATAGGGTCACAATTAACCTTATGTTTTTATGCCCAGGAAGACATGTTTTGGATGTAATGGACTACATAATTATAAGACGTTCTAATCTATTGATACAACCAAATTAGGCGGAAGTGACTAAGTTCTCTGCCATTGGTATTCTAGAATAAGAGAGGCTTTGGATTGTTGGCTAAATCCAAATTAGTTTTCATTTTTTTTAATGTTAAATTGAGGCATAATATGGTCATAAGCAATGAACTCAGAAATTTGGAAAATCCACACTTGAAGTGAAAAAGCAAACCTAATTAGATTTAGATTTCCTATAATAGAATATATGAAGCAGTTACCTGTAAAATATTTGGAAATCAAGTTTATTTAAGCATAGTGCTGGTAAATTCTCTCATCACAATATGCTGACAGTTGACCTTATGGGTTTAAGGCTGTTGTTTGCTTTTCCTGTTTCCACCGTGCTTTCTTAGCATTGAGATTTGGGTTTGTTTAGTCAAGCACAGGGTTCACTAATTTTGTTATGGAGGTGTGTTAAAATTATGTATTTTCATTGGTTTTGGTTTGTTTTGTTGTCCACATTAAGTGGCTTAAGCATGAACACATGTTAAAGTTTGTGCAGACTGCTTTATAATTTTTGTTATGTATGTTAAATAACGACTAATCACAAGATTTCATTTCTTGTCTTCAATAGGATATCAACTGGCACAAAGAAGGGATTTAAGAATATTCATTGTTTCCATTGATGTCTTGCTGCATCGGATGATCAGCTGTATTATAGTGGTTAGTTAATCATACATATCTTCTGGGAAGTTATGATAGTCATCCTTCATTCGTTGATTCCATTGTTGCAATTATTCTTTACTGAAATACTGTGACTTTGGTCCGTTGATACATTTTAAAATTGTGAAGATTGAATCTTGTACTTCAGAAGCCGCCATTGGAAAACATGAAAGATCTGATTCATCAATGAGATGAATGTTGTTCTTTTTGCTTGACAGGTATATGCTTTTTTCTCAGATGAAAACACAAACCACAAATTAAAAAGTGATTCTACTGACCTTTCGGCTGTATATTACAGTGTTTCTTGTCTGCTGCTTATGCAAGTGCAAATCGTGCTTGCCTTGTACAACATAACTACTTGGCAGTTGGCACAAAATTTATGTGAGTTCTTAAACAGCTCTTGTCTACATCTTTCTTTGTTCTCCATTAAAAAAAAAAAATTAGTAACTAATGGTTATGATGTTTCCTCCTTCCATCAGGTGCTCACCTGTTATAGAAGTTTTTAATTCTTGGACGATCTTTTTAATCATGGTACAACTTGATGAAAGTATGCTCATCTATTGATCTTGAGCAGAGCATTTTTTCATATGAAATTTTTGGGGTTCTGGTTCATCCATGCTCCAAAAATACCTGGGGCAGCTTGGCAAATGGCAATGATGGCTGTGTGCTATGATCTCTTTAAATGATCTCACTAAGTGCAAGTTGAGTACGTGTATATTAACTTACAGGTGGAGATTCTGTCGAGTGTAGGCTTGAGGACGGAAAACAGAGACCAATTCTCTGTGGCATGTTCTATGGCACCTTCCGAGAATCGAGTGTTTGCTCTCTTACAATTTCTACGGTGTATAATGAGTCGAAGTGTATTGTATCAGTACTTGGGTTACTACCCTTTTTTGGCTTCCACTTGCACCCATACATCAATGCCTAGTGATATATTTGCCCTCTTACAATTTCTATGGTGTATAATGAGCCAAAGTGTATTGTATTAGTACTTGGGTTGCTACCCTTTTTTGGCTTCCATTTGCACACATACATCAATGGTTAGTGATATATTTATTGGATATTCATTTTAACGAGAGGTTTTTCTGGAAGATAAAAAAATAGAAGGATTTGTGATTGAACTAATCCCTTATGTCTAGTATGTCATTCAAATTATTGTTCACTGCTAATCTGATTGCTGGCCCAAAATTGTCGCAAATGGATTGTTGACAGGTAAGCATTACTCATTTGATTGATTAAAAACCTGGTGTTATATGTATCTTGCGGCGAACTTCTGATCATCTGCACGTGTGTATCAGGTAAAATATCCGTATTTTTAGAAAGTTTTGTTGAATTTGATGCGTGAAAAAGTATGCTCAAATGATTGTTCTCTGTCATTGTGCAGGTAGCCCCAGGATGCAGCTACATATAACGCTTGTCGAGAATGTAGCAGTGAGTATCTGTCTTGCTTTATTTATCTATTTTGTTGCATGTTCTTTTATCTCCTTGCATGTGTAGATTCTGCTACTTTTCATGGGGATTGTTTTCATTGATGAACTTCTAAAGGGGCACATATTCCTTGACATGTTTGTTTGTGCCTGCTTTTCCTTTCAAAACATCAATTCTGGATTTGATTATTTGTCTTTCTTGATTGGATGTTAGATCTTAATAGGTAATTGCTATGCCTAATCTATTCAGATGAGTTTATAACTTCTCAAAAATTATTTTTGTTCTTGCAGACATGGAGCCACGACTAAACTCTTGTCAAAATATTATATTGCTCAATATGACTTCAATTATTTTTTGGCATATGAGAAAAAGGTATGTCTGTATAGGCACAGGTGGAGGAATCTAGCCAACTTTTTAGGAATAGAGAGAAAGATATCTTAGATGGACAAGACATACAGCATCAGCACCATGTGCTGTAGACTTAGTAAATTCTTGATTGTTGATATTGTCGTGGAAACTCTTGGTTGCTCCTCAAGCCCATCCACTTAGAGCTTGATACCTTTCACAAAGAAAAACATAGTTAATTCTATGTAAACACCATGAATAGATAGAAGAGAACCTCTTGCCAACTCATCTTATGCCTTGAATGAGTGGTTG
>NC_052475.1:2410499-2445785 GCF_009730915.1 Dioscorea cayenensis subsp. rotundata
TTTTTAATGAAAATCAAAATCGGTTGATATCCTCTTTAATAACCTTTAAGAGGTCGTTTGATGTTTTCTATATGAAAAGCACATCTCTCATAAAGTCTTCTAATAAAGTTTTGCCTGTAATTACTTCTAAAAACAGCTAAATACAAATGCTTGAAAATTTCAAGGAAATTATAATTAAAATGTATGTGCGTTAATTATTTTACTCTGGCACGAATATAGCCTGTATATAAAGTTATATTCCATTCCTGAACCTTTAGTCTTGATTTCACTCTAGCTTAATAAAATTTTAAAACAAAATACAAAAAACCATATACATAAGAAAAACAACATCCCATCACTTAACTCATAACATTAAATGAACCCATTAAACCATACAAAACCAAAAATCCCGGTTCCAAAAGGCAAAAAGTTTTAAAAAAAATTACTACAAAAATAAAATAAAAATAAAACCAAAAAGACCTAAAAGTGATTAATTTTTGGGTAGGGTTATGGGAAGTGAGAGAAAATATAAGAGTTTTGTTTCAGGGTTTTAAAAGCAAGAAAATGGGGTGAAATTTTGGATGAAACAAAGGTGGTATTGGAATTCTACTTGTCCCACATTTTCATAAACTATCATGAATTTCTTTTCACAATTTCTCACCCTATGAACAGTTTTCTGTACAAAGAAAGTACTATTAAAGACCACGACTTGCAAAGTTCTTATTAAAACCAAACGTGAATGTTTCTTCATGTGTTTCATTTCCAAAGTTGTTATTCTTTCTACATACCAAACGACCCCTAAATGTTATTATATATACATTATTGCTATATTGAATTAAGAAAGAACCACCGTGGCTAGTAAGAGAGTTTCATTATCATGGGTTATTTTGATAAGCATTTAATTATCAGAAAAGAGTGGTTCTTTACTGTATAGCAGTGGAAACCACCTCCTTTCTAATTTAATTTATTGGATAATAATAATTTACAGCCAAGGTGCTATTTGATAGTGCATTTGAAAAACTGTTTGTTCTAGCATTAGTGCGGTACATCTACCAAGTAAAGGAGTGAATCTATTTTATATTGGAATAGATGGAGTGTAAGATACAATATGTTAGTTTAGGAAATTTAAGAAAACATTAGATAATTACTATAATGGAAGAATTAATGAACTAAACTTATAAACATAAATTCTAGAATACTGAAATATATGTGAAAACTAAAAATAGTAAAGCTACAAGATTGGATATAAAAAGAATTAAATCAAGTATGCTATTTTCAGAAGATCACAAAGACGACTGATATAACATTTTCTTGCAATGTTAATTAATTTCTAAACTCAAAAGACTACACAAACACTTTTCAGAAAAGTGAGGGTTAATAAAAATTATTCTTTTATCTCTCACCTCACTACCATAAGACCTCTCTTCTAAAACCTTTGTTATAATATAGTTACCACACTAACAATAAACTATAATAACCAGTAATGATAATGGAGACTTCCAAAAGTTTATCTCTTTACTTTTATATCTCTTGAGTTTAATTATTTTCATTCCTCTCCAACTGTAGTTAAGGACTCAAAAATATTAGAATCAATTTCTCCTAGGGTTTAACTCCTACAATAGGGCAATAATATAAAACCACAATCACCGCCCCTCTCAATGTTAAACATCATCATAGCTCTTACTTTCTATACATTTTGATTTGTTATCCCCATTTCTATGCTAAGTGTTGATTATTATATGCTCTGAGTTAGATGCTGTGGGAGATATTTTGTGTCAAGCGTGAAACTTTAATTTTACTTAAATAGGCCTTCATGTGTCGTACTAACAGCAAATAAGCACTCCTAAGTACAGTTAGGAATCTTAGACTGTAAAACTCTTTGTTGTCAAGTAAAATCGAGCCAGTATAAGATAAATTTAACATTAGCATAAACTCTGGACATATCTTCTAAGCCATCGATTTTGGACCGTATTGATAGGCCTTTGTGTTTCTAGTTGGAAGGTAGTCGGATAGAAGAGTTAAGCTTTGTCGGCCCGGCTCTTGTCGCTAGTATGTCTATTTAAAGAGATCTCACAATAAGATGGTTTTAATCAAGAGGAACTATGCATTTAATATGGTGCAAATTTGTTTATGCTTAAATTATTAATAGATAAAAAGGAGCTAATACTAGGAGGACAAAGTCCAATTACCTAAGGCAATTTCTTATGTAACTTGACACATACATGTTATGGATGTATAAATTATAGGTCAATAAAACTCTGATAAAAAGCAAATAGAAACTCAAAACATTGAAACGAAAACAAATATTAATCGAACAAATAGAGAGTAAGCAGAATTTCTCAAAACCAAGGAAAAATATAATAAATGAAATTTCACTAACGTATACAAATAAGACGGTAATTGGTTGTTTTTCTCTTAAAGCGGTACAAGTTAACTCTTCTAAATTGAATCCTGCTAGGGCTTGCATATATATATATATATATATATATATATATGCATTAGGAGATGCGTTATTGTTGGTTAACCAAAATCACTTCAGTGCCCTCCGTCCACCATTGAACAGAAGCTAGGAATATGCATGGCTGCAAAAAGAAGAGAGAGAGAAAAAGCTGAGATCACACATTCATTGACTCTGATATTCCTACTGTTGGATGTGAAAAGAGCTAAAGCAGCTCATATTAGACTCATATAAACCATCTCTCTTCATATTTTGTATTATTATATATATAAATAATACATAGATGAGAAATCCGAAACACTCAAGTCACCTGATAAAATGGGAAAAGGTGGTAAATATATATATAGGTGGCAAAGTCTTTCAGGGCTCAGTCCAAAGTGTTAGTGTCTCGTTCCTTAGAGCAGGTTACTCTCTGTCGATGAGCCCTTTTCTTTCTGCTAAAGCAACAAAACAACAACATACAACAACAATAACAATAATAATTGGTGGTGCAACAAGATACATGAGCACACTCTGCTGCCTTCCTATGCCTCTACGTCACTCAAAGAAATGAGAGAACTGATAGCTTTCAGACTAAGGGCCCCTTACCCTAAATTGCTTAGCCAATTAATTAAGTCACCCCCAACCAACAGGGTCTGGTCCAAACTGTTAAAGGTTTGGACTTTGGATCGATTAAGCAAATAATTTTGAGTTTAATCTTTATATTTGTAAATTAATACAGTTTTAAAAAAACCCTTTAGAAAAAATATATCTTTTTAAAATATTTTCAGTACTTCACCCAGACTGGTTTAGAGCTGTAATAAAGACTTAGCTGGCTTAAAAAAGTAGTTTCGTGTTCGAATTCTTATGCAGTTGCTCGGAGAGATCTACCTCTTAAATATTTTGCCCAGACTGAATTAAAACTATTACCTTCTATGAAACTTATGGGTTAAACACAAAATAAATAAATAAATAAATAAAACCCTAGGATTTAAGTTGATTTATATTGAGATAAATTATTTAAAATATAATGATTTAAAAAGGTTTAAAATCATATGATTTTAAACTAAATTTGGTTATTAGGTTAAGAGTATGTTTAAAGGAGTTGTGTTAAACTTTGGAAGTTTGAATACTAATAGTGACTAAAATAAATATTTTAAAATTATTTTTTTAAAAATATAATAAAGTAGATTTCGTATACATAGAGTAATTGTATATTTCTGTTCAAATATACTCAGGGAGAAAGTTTAAGTCTAAAGTAAAGCTTCACACCTTATTTATTTATTTAATTATAATGAGATATTGGATGAACTTATGAACCTTCACATTAAAAGGATGGTAATAATTTTTTTAAAAAAAAACAGAAACTAATGAGTCTCTCATCAATAAGTTCACACAACTACTATTTCAAACTTCATTTAACTTTTTATTATAAATATTGTAAGTATACAGAGGGTGTTTTGAAACTTGCTCTTATTTTTAGTATCATCAATTGAAATGAACATTCTTATTTTTAGTAAATAAAATATTGGAGGAAATTGAAACAATTATATTTGAAACAATTATATTACTTTAATGAATTCTAGTTAAAAATCCAATAATGAAGACATAGACATCACCACTCCAAGTATAATTTTCGTTTAACTAAATCTTTCTATGAAATTTCAACTATATCTTTATAATAGTTAAAATTGCAATAATAAATTTGAAGGCTTGATAAAAGAATTAAAAATAAATAATAATAAATTATGAATCAAACTATTGTTAAAAAAAAAATTTATTATATCTTTTTCATGATAATTATTTGTGTTTTTATAAAAAATTAATCAATTAAAAGCTTTATTTAGTCATCTAATCCATCTTCCACCTAAGGAAATCTCATAACCAATTTTTTTTTTTTCATTTTTTAATAAAAAATAAAAAAAAAGTAAACTTGGAAATCTTTATTATAAGTACAAATCACAACAAATCACAACATTATGTTAGTAATAGTTCATTATACTCACTACTAAATTTTAATTTGTGAAAATGGTTATATACACTTTTGACATTGAAATTAATGTTTTTTTTTTTTTGTGAAAAGATGGATAAATCATTTAAATTAAAAGCAGGAAAAAAATAGTACATTCCGAAAAGCAAAATAAAAAGCACTAAACACCAAATTGCCCATTAGCTATGGAGTATAAATATACACAAAAACACAAACAATGGAACAACGAACGTCCTCAAATCAAACAAAAACAAATGAACTATTTTCTGACCGTCCTTGCTCATGGGAGCCCCACCACTCTCCACAATACTAGAACCAAAGAACTCCAAGCTACACCGAATCGAAATTAATGTTTATGATTATATATATTATAAGAATATCATATTGATTTCTGAGAAATTTGCTTTACACTTTTAACATTTTTAAACTAATGTTTATGATTTATAAATATTATAAGAATAATATCAGGGTGCCTTGTTGTTATAAATTTACTTTTCATTTATAAAATAAAGTTTTTACAATTTATGGTCCACTAAACATAGTTTGCTGATAAGCTTGTATTTAAAACAATGAATCACATCCTTCTCTGAAAAAAAATATATAATTTTTTTTAACAATTAATAATTTCCTTAAATGATATTGTGTTTCCAATTAGTTCTGTGATTTATTTGGTAATTAAGAGTGATGTAAGTTTTTAGTAAGTAAAATATATATGTTAAGATAAATGAAGTAAAATATTATAAAATAATAAATCCAAAATATCTACATGTTACCACCATATCACATCTTACAAATGTCCAAACACGTTAATATAACTCATGAGCAAGCTCACACAAATGTCATTTCAAATCAGGTAGTTAAATATCTAGAGAGCTACAGTTATTAAATTTAATTATTTATTACCATTCCCTATACTTATTTTTAAAATGAGATATTGGAGGAAATTGAAATAAACCTACCGTTATTCAAAATTTGAAAAAATTTGGATACAACTCTTATCTTCAACTTATTAGTGTTTGGCATGGTTTTTTCACTGACCAATTTAGATATTTTTTATGAGACGATTGATGTTTAGGCTGATTTAAAAATGCTACAAGACTGAAAAATCATGATAAAATTATTTAAAAAACTTTGAACATAAAATTTGTGCACAATGAAATTCAATTTTATTTTAAATTTTAAATTTTTTATTATAATATATGCATTACCTCTTCATTCAAATTTCATCATATATAAAAACGTTTCTTAAAAAGAAGTTTCTTAAAAAGTAAATTGGTACTTAAATCCCACCTAAGGTTGAGGTTCGAATCCGTGAATTATTCAAAATTTTCAATAATAATAATAATAGCTAAAAGTTTATTTAATAAATAATAATTTCCTCTTTCAAACTGTACATATATTTACTTCAATATTTAAATTAAGACTAAAAATCACCGAAGAATTAAATCAACATGTTATGAAGATTCACAAGGTCATGATTTCTTCATAAGTTGCTGAGAATTAAGAGAATTGTAATGTTAATGCTATGATATTACTGAAGATGAAAGATGTGAGGATAGTTATTACGGAACTAAGTCTACTGAATTATTTCTCATGAGGAAATAAACTGTTGTTACTGTTGTTATCACTGAAGATGGTTACAATGCTACGTAGTTGCTGATAAATAAGGGCGGAGGGAAAGAGTGAAGGTGTTAATTGAGGATAACTGTTTGAATGACAGGGCAGCTGAGGTGGAGTTGGTTATCCTAAGCGGATATTCGTTGAGAAGAGATCTCAGCCGTTCAGCCTTTATAAAATAGAGAGTCCCACATCAAAAATATTTAATCTCAGCCCTTCATTCTATATGATATAAGAACATATGAACAATGTAAAATAGAAACTCACACATAGGAATGAGAAGTGACTTGATTGGTTTTCTCTTTCCTGCTTCTCTTCTTCTTCATCATCTTACTTGATCTTTTCTGAGTAAAATCAATTCTCCATAACACAATAATTCTTTTCTTTGGTAACAATAAATTCCTAAACATCTATTTTTTAAAGTTATATATAAAATAAAATATTTTCACATTATAAATAAATTATATTAAACATAGGGATGTCAATTACCCCCGGCCCCAACGGAAACCTGATTCACCGCCCCGTTGGGACCGGGGTAGGGGATTTTTTCGGGGGTCAAGGACAGGGCTAGGACCAAAAACAAATTCCCCGTCGGAGTGAGGGCCGGAGAATATCCCCTCGCCCCGTCCCTACCCCGAAATATTAAATATTTAATTTAAATATTATATATATATATAATGTTATAAATATCTAAATAAAAATTAAAAAATCAAATACATTTATTTATTTAATTAGCAAATTATTAATAATTAAATAAACATTAGTATAAAAATTAAATAAAATTCTAAACTTATTTTAACTATATTATATTTTTAAAATTTTTTTAAATTTTACAAATAATTTATGTGTGATTGTGTATATCGGTATCTTATGTTAAATCGTATTTGTAAATAAATTTCTCAATTATTAAAAATTTTTATGATATTTTTAGCAAATATTTTATAAATTTTATGTTAAATAATAATAATAATTTATTAATTAGGGCTGGAAAATCTCTAAACCTGAAAAATCCCCGTGGGGACGGATGGGAAAAAAGATTCCCCATATTCGGATTCAAGGCCGGGTTCAGAGATGGAAGTATAATTTTGGCGTCAGGGCCAGAGAATGTATCCCCAGTGAATCCCCGTTGACATCTCTAATTAAATGATAGGACAAGTTCACATTAATACTGGAACCATATTAACACCCACTCAACCATAAACAAGCTACAATCACCAAATAGCAAGACCAAAGTAATAAACACTCTCAAATTCAATAAAATAACATTATAAAAAAAGGGAATAATTAGAAAAGAAAAGGCAAACAAAGAAACACATTAAGTCCCAGAAATAAATTTCATTGAAATACTGGAAAATAATTCTAATGTTTCCACCCCTTGGAATGACCTTCCTCCACATATGGCTCTAAAAACCCCATGAACTGAACAACATAGTAAAAACATGGTCTCAACACAATTTTATCTAAATGACATGAACTACTAATAACTCTTTTTGCAAGATAAATATAGAAGATATCTTTATATATTCCGACAAATTAAGACATGGAAACAGACAGCATTCCAGAAATGCCACATGCATCTTGTGAAAAAAAAGGCCCTATAAATAAGATACTAAACAAGAGAAATGTCGAGAATGAAGTGATGTACCGCAAAACTGTAGAAATTCGCTAACAACATAATTAATGGCAAATCATTGATAAGTTGCAACTAGTGGTTAGCGAGGAGTGTCCCAGTTCACCAAGAATAAACGAAATTGTAGGATTTCATATATGAAATATCTAAGGCTTTGTCAGATGAACTTGAAACTCAGATGATATATAAAAACCCTAAATTAATGGATAAACACTAGTTAGGTTATACCTTTGAACCATCCTGAGACCAACGCGCACCATAACCTTCAGAAACCCGAATCTCAAACACACATCCGTAGGGTTGCATTAGATGGATGTTCATCCAGGAGCAATTAGTTAGCAAGCAGTTGATGACTTCTAATGCTAGTCTGTTTTTATCTGAATCTGAAGCACCATAGTTCAATCAACTTAATTATTACAGTGTATTAATAGACAAAAAAAAAAACATGTGATTCAACCAACCAACCAAAAGAAATATTTAAGGATCAGGTAGTAGCTTTCTAGAAAGATAACCTTACCACTTCCAGAAAAATTTCCCCACCATCCATTACTGCTCCTGTTAACATGTTTAGCCAAAGCTCTTGCCGCATTAGTCAAGGAAGAACCTTTAACCTCCACATAAATTACATGGGAAAAAATTATGAAAACCAAATACCTATAGCATTATTTATTGAAGGGCATAGCATTCATGCAAGTATAACTGATAAAATAGCCAGATACATCAAAACATCATTTTTAAGTGACACGCTATCCTACTGGTGTGCCTTTGCACTAATACGTGGGAAAAGGTGTGTCTTTGCACTACTCAGATATAAGCATTGGAAGGTCCTTATCGTCAAACATATTCTGATAACCGGACACATCCAGGCAATCACATGCAAGAGCCAAATAATCACCATGAAGTATCTATATCTAGAAGACCCATTATTTCTCCAGGCATTCATGCCAATGGTATCTAACATCAACACTAATTCAGATATAAGTAAATTCCAGCAGGTATGTCACTGTTTACAAATTTTTAGTTTCCAGGATGCTTCATAATTAATGGAAACAATTCTATAGCATTCCTCCAAACGTTTTTCAGACAAAAATCATGACTAGTTGCTAATAAAATTGCTGACTACAGATAGTCCTACAATGTTAGAAAAGAAATGAATTTTTTATTAAAAAAGAAATCTTACATTTGGCCGAAAAGGTTTCATGGCAGACGCTATAAGGACTGATCTGGGAGGAGGCAGAGCATCAGTAACTGTTCCATTAGTATGCCCCATACCAAGAAGGAAATTCAATCCATCATATCCCAGCCCCTGGTAAATGATGAAACAACCACATTGTGATGAAACTTCTAGTGAAAGAATTATAAAAATGGAAAACAAACACTCACAGTGAGAAGCTTAGCCATGTGAACATAGGGTTGAGAAGCTGGTTTGGATACACAAATTGCTAGGACGCCATTCGTCCTTTCTTTCTCCTCTGTATAAAACTTCCTGTAGATCTGTATTCCTGGAAAGTATTATTAAGAGCACAAGTATTAGGTGAGTGCAAGTGAAAATTTATGGCCCATCTATCAATCAAAATGCAAGATGTCTAGTATCTTAAACTGACCCAACACTCACTGCCCTTGTAACTGAAGAGGAAATGGAATACATAATACCCAGTAAATATCATGAAACAGTGACCAGATTTCTTCATTTACATTATGAAAATGAAACTAATGGCATCATTGAAAAATAATCATCTACACCGTTATACACAACCTCCTTTCACATATTTGAGGCCCTATATGTTGGTTTCAAGCAGAACGTCAAGTGGTAGCAAGTTAAACAAGTTATCAAGCATTTAAAAATGTTTAGAAGCTTTGGCATGTGGAATTTGTGTCTCAAAGTCTAGATTAGAAAAAAACCACTTTAAAAATGTTTAGAAGCCTTGACATGTGGAATTTGTGCCTCAAAGTCTAGAATTAAAAAAATAAGCAGTAAAAAAGGTTTAGAAGCTTTGGCATGTAGAATTTGTGTCTCAAAGTCTAGAATTAAAAAAGAACAAGAACAAAAAGCATCACCTTCCTCAATAGTTTGAACCCCCGGGAGGACCTTAGCAAGAGTCTCCACTTGCAACATCTCAGAGAATGAATTGTACCTGTTAACATGCTGGAAAGAAAAAAAAACCGTTAAGTTGAAAGATGATGTAGACATGGTAGTGTTGAAATATCCATTTAACATGATATAAAAAGGTCTCGTTGATTGGAATCAGAAAATGGAAGAATATTTTCATCATTAATACAAGGGATGTGAGATATTTAAATCACCTGAACTTCAACAACAAGGGCTTTGTTGAAGAGAAGAGAAGCACCTGGAGCAATTCTGGAAAGGAAACAAGCAACAGATTTAATAAGGGTAACTGGCAATCAAAGAAAATATGATCATGACTAAGAGTGATGGATGAGAGTCAAATTGTGGCATACTAAATCCTAAAAATTTTTCTTTTGGTATAATTTTACTTCCGAAATTGGTCGCTTAACTCATTATAACTCAGACTTATGAGCAAGTGACTAAAACAAACTAGACAACTAGTGATATAATTTCAACCTCAGTATCAAAATTTCCACAACTGTATGCAACATTTCAGCTTAGAGAAGCATAAATACCTCTCTATATTCCATTATTGACAATTGCACACAATTTATAATGAATTACTAATCAAAAGGCGTCAAAATTTCCACAACTGTATGCAACATTTCAGCTTAGAGAAGCATAAATACCTCTCTATATTCCATTATTGACAATTGCACACAATTTATAATGAATTACTAATCAAAAGGCGTCAAATAAACTCCTGTGATTTTCCTCAACAGTTCTTTTAGATTTATTAATTCACATCCTTCCAGAAGAATATGGTATATTCCCATCCCTTTGCAAGCCTCATTTCTGTGATGGAAACACGAATTGACAATTTCAATGGCTTCTCTGCAATTATCCTCTAGTTACATATTTATAATCTTACCCTTATTTCTCAAAACCATTCATCATGCATATTGTTAAAGGCTCTTAGTTCTGATTAATTTATGAAAAAGAAATACGCCCCGTAGTGGCCAGTACAAATTAAAGCTATAAAAAATGACAATGTAATCCCATTGGAAAAAATTCTAAGTGGACTTACCTATTGTAATCACCGACAGCGCATCTCCCTTCAACAATTTTTAAGCCAGCTGTACGGACAAAGTCAAGTTAGTGAAATTTTCCATGCATTTCACATACAATGCTATTGTAATACTCAAAATACAGAAACACAGGCTTCAATGCAGTATTCATATGGCAAGCAAAGGGACTTCACAAGAAGAATTTCTTATTTATTGTATGTATACACTTCCATTACGTAGTTGAAAATGATTGGAGTGTGGGTATATCACGGCCTAAGACAAAAGCAGAATGCTTTCCGCTTTGGATTAATGAGCAATGAAAAACTGTTAATTTAAATTTTCCTTAAAAAAGCTTTCATGCTGGGAGAAGGCAACTGGCCTTCTAAATGAACAAAACATAAAAGCCAGGAAAAGAATCAACAGGAAAACAATGCCACTAGAGCAAACACAAAAAGAAGAGAACATCAAAATGCATAAAAATGAATAGCACTTAATTAAGAAAAAAATAATTCAGAATATTGATTTTACAAAACTTCAATAGTTCACAGTAAGAGGATAACTAAGATAAGAAAGGGTATCTTACCTTTTAGCTGTGAGAAGAAAGGTTCCTGAACATGGAGCTCAAAGTTAACAGCTTCAAAGATCTTACAACACAATTAATGAAATGAGACATCATGATACTAGCCAAAGGCAAGAACTCTGTTAGAATTGGGATGCAAGGTGTTTGAGTGTCACTAATTTATTTGAAGAAAAACATAGCAGGATTTTATTTGAAGAAGGACAAGGAGGTCACTAATTTATTTAAAGATGGACAATGATGACATTATTTTCTTTGAAGAAGGACAAAAGAATATAATAGTTATTCCTCACACTCTCATACATCATCACACACACTTATGTTTCTCACTCACACGCATTACCTTCATACCTATTTATAGCCAAATTTACCATGTATTTAATGATAAAAAAAAATAGATGAGAGATACAAGAGTTGTCACAGACATGAAGAAGGGAAGAAAAGAGAAATAAGGAGACAACAAGGAAAAGAAGAGAAAGAAGGACTAGTCTTATCATGTATTAATGATGAAGAGGATGAAAATGCATCAACATTTAATGAAGATGACTTTGATGTTGATGATGATTTATTTAAGCATGACATGGACCAAGGAAGTAGAAGGAAGAGGCAATTAAACTAACCTCTTTGGCAAGTTTAATTTCCTTTTAATACTTGGAATGAGGCAGGGAATGGAATGATGGGGCATGAGGTGATGAAATGAGTATAGCGGTGGTAAATTTGGCTACAAATAAATATGAAAGTAATGCATGTGAGTGTGAAAAACATAAGTGTGTGTGAGATGCTAATGATGCATGAAAGAATGTGAGGAACAACTATTATATTCTTTTGTCCTTCTGCAAATAAACTAATATCATCCTTGGCCTTTCTCAAATAAACTACTGTTTTCCTTGTCTTTTTTCAAATAAAATCCTACTATATTTTTGTTCCTGCTTATCACTTTTGTCCCACATTTACACTGAAACACCCTACATCCCAATTCCAACAAACAAACAAACTGCTTCAGATGGTCTTTTACCTTCATCAACTCCGATCCATTTTCCAATAATAATTTACTCCATTCATCTTCCTTCATCTTTAACAACTCATCATCAGAGTCTGGCACTCTCACAAAAGTTCCAGAACTTAAAGATCGCTCCAGAGAATGAGCCAAATGCTTATATAGAGGATACATTGGAACTCCTCTACAATCATCTACACAAACCATGAAGAACAACAACAACAACAACAACAACAAAGTCTGAATCAGCAAAACCCTATTACTTACAGTAATACTCCCTCATATTATTTTGCAAGAAATCTCCAAAATAGATAAAATAAGGCAACGTATCAAAGCAAGTTTTTTTTTTTTTAGTCAATTGAAGTAAAAAAAATAAAAATTAAATTAAATTAAATTACATTTAAAAAAAAATGTCACTAGACATCAATTTTTTTGTACTAGTTTTCGTTCTTCAAAATTCTCAAAAGTCAAATGCTCTGCAGAATGATGATCACCAATGACTTTTAAACCCTCTAAACCTGAGACACAAAACAAATGATAAACAAACCCTAGAAATCGCATCAATGATCATCAAAACCCTTCCAGAACATCTCCAGTTTCATCTCTCTCAAACTTTCGCTGAAAAAGGACGAACAGAGAAGCAAAAACACCATAAAAATACCTCCGATATTGGAATCAACGGGAAGGGGATCAGTTTGGAGGAGACGAGAACAGTAGTCATTGGCGAGCCCAAGATCCACATCTAGAGATCCATCAAGGTGTGAGGAGAGAGTGAAGAAGAGAAGGTCTTCCACACAGTCTACCAACCGAACCGGAGCGGTGGCCGGAGACGAAGGAACCTCCGATTCGGGAGGCAAAGGCTCGTCCTCCATCGCCGGCCTTGCTGAGCTCTCCAAATCACTGCCGTTTTATCGCTGCGCTGCATCACGGGGGTTGCATCTGGACCGTTGATCATTTCAACAATCTCAACGGCTAGTTCATGATAGGTAATTTTACGCATTTATCCTCATAAATAACTTAATTGTAAAAAAAAATTCCCTTACCAATAATAATAAAAAAAGAAATAGATATATATATATATATACAGAGAGTAACCAAAAGAAGTTAGTCTAAGAGGTGAAAATTTGAGTTATTTACAGAAATAATTCTAAATTTAAATTCTTATTGTATGCAAAAGAAAATATATATCCGAAAGAATTCTATTTTATTTAGAGTTCCGGGGGCTAAAAATAATATATATATATACTTTTGGAAATCCGGGGCTAAAGACATACCATAGCCATTTCCATCAACAAATGGATTAAATAGGAAGGGAAATATAACAAATGAGAAAAAAAAAATTTAACAATTGTTTTTCTCTCTTTTTTTAACTTTTTTTAATTTATATTCAAAAAAGCTATGAGTTACATTAACCATTATTATATTTTATAGATAAAAATAAATAAATTATACTATGCGGGAATCTTCAATTGACGATGTAATTAAAGAATCCCACTAGCTTTCACTTGAGTAACTAAGAAAAGATGATGATCTCCAACATACCCTCAGTTCCTTTCTAAAATAAAGATCTAGAATGATTTGATTGAACAAAAGGGGATGAAAACAAGAATAATATTTTCATGTAGTTGACAAATGTCAAGGGAAATAAGATTTTCATCTCGAGTATCCACCAGGGCAACCTTGAGAATTGACGAAAATGAAAAGATTTCGAAAGATCTTTGCCTCCCAGTTCCACTCTCAGTTTGGAACCAAAAGAGCCTCTTGTTTTTATATTTCCTGGTTGAAACTACTTGCTTCGAAGCAGTATTTGATCTGGGAGCCGATAAGGTGCTAGGAGTGGATGGCTTTTCAATTTTCTTCTACTAGAAATTTTGGTTAACCGTAAGTGATAATGTTATAAAATTATGTGAGGATTTCTACTCCGGAAAAGCCAATGTAGAAAGGATTAATTGGGCAAGCATTGCTCTAATCCTGAAGGTGGAAGATTCAGTGAACCTTTCTCACTTCTGACCAATTGTCTTAATCAACTCCATGCTTAAAATCATTTTTAAAATCATGGCATCTTAGCTAAATAAAGTGATTGGCTCTTTGGTCAACATCATACAATCGTCTTTTTAACAAAGAACAATGAATTTTGGGTAATATTGTTGTAGTGGAGGAGCTGCTCTTTAGCCTCCAAAAGCATCTTAGCTAAATAAAGTCATACAATCGTCTTTTTATCAAAGAACAATGAATTTTGGGTAATATTGTTGTAGTGGAGGAGCTACTCTTTAGCCTCCAAAAGCATCAAATTCCCGGCAACATTCTTAAGATTGACTTTTCCAAAACTTTTGACATAGTTGATTGGGACTTCCTTCAAATAATACTAATTGCCTCCGATTTCGGTGCATGCTAAGTCAAATGGATTAAGGTCATCGTGGTCTAATCTAAATCCTCTATCGTGGTTAATGGGACCCAAAGTGGCTATGTCGAATACCAGCGTGGATTAAGACAAGCGGATCCCCTCTCTTTATTATTGTTTGTCTATGTCACAGGATTTCTTCAATACAATGTTCAACCACGCCTTAAACTTAAGAATCCTGTATGTGTCATCTCTAATACATGGTTGACCTTCTTATTCTTATTGCGGGGTAAAAGAGAACCTTATGATCATTAAACTCATACTTTATATTTTTGAGGAAATATCGAGGTTAGTGATCAATTTCCAAAAAACATGCTTATTTTCATCTAGCATTGGTCAGTTCCAGGATTCTACATTGACCCAAACACTCCATTGTCAGTCAAGATAACTTACTTAGGAGTACCTATTTCGGATAGGAGACCCTGAAGGGGAGACTGGGAGAGCTTGATCTCAAAAATCATCTCGTGTTTAGCCTCTTGGAAATCAAAACAACTCTCCCTTGAAGGTAGATTTACCTTAGTTAACTTTGTTCTGTCTTTTACCCTGACCTACTGGATGTCTATTTACAATGTTCCTCACTGGGCCACCAAAAGGAATGACCAGATCAGAAGGGACTTCTTGTGGTTTGAACCAGACAAGGATCACCTAGGTTGTGGCCTTGTCAATTGGAAACTATTTGTGTAGATCACATGATCAAGGCAAATGAGGTATTTTAGATCTCAAGAATTTTAATAGTGCTCTTCTAGATAAATGATGGTGAGGTGGAAGATTTCAACTGATGATCCCTGGTATGGATCCAAAATTATTAAATTCGACTCCTACCAGGGTAATATGTTATGGAATCTCTTCCTAAGGCAGCCTAAAAGAAGTTCCTTCTTCAGGAATGGAATCCTTGATTGTCTTCCATCTTTCAGTACCTGTATCATGCTAATCATCTGTGATAGTACAACCACCTTATTCTAGTTGGACCAATGGGTAAATGGATGTGTGCTTGCTAACATTTGGCTAGAGCTTCCACTAGTCCCTGGATACTGTTAAGGGGTTAGTATATATTAAGCAACTAGTACCCTTGGATGCTTATTCTTCTGTCTCAGAAATTATATTAAGGATTATTGATCAATCGACAAAGGGTAGTAACACAAAGTGGTGGACTCTTACCTCTAATGGCAAGTTCTCTATCAAATCATTCTATGGTTTCCTGAACGACAGAGGGCCATGCTGCCATGTAACAAATTATCTAGTAGGATGCATGTCCACTTAAAATTAAGTTTTTAACTGGCTCGCTTTGGGACAACAAAATCTTACACTAGACAACCTACCATAGAGGAAATGTGTTAGATAACCAACCACAACATGCATTTTATGCCATTCGGCAATGGAATCGGTAGAGTGCCTACTCCTAATTTGTCCCTTCACTGAGTAGATATGGAGCTACTTTGATCAATTATTTGAACAAGCCCCATTCCCGCCGTCTTAAGGGGAGTTGTGGCGTTCTTGGAGATTATGAGTTTGACCTTCCTTAAAAGAAACTTGGGATTTCCTCTCCCACGCTATTACATAGAATATTTGGCTAGAGAGAAATGCACGTGTTTTTCAAAGCTAATTACTTTAGCTAATATTAGTTATTCGCAAAAGTGATCATATGTACTCCTCCTATAATTAAATTCAACCAAGGAGGCACAAAGACCAAAGTTGGAGGATTTCATTGCTACAGTCATGCATAGCTTGGAGTTCCTGAAGCCTTAACTAGCTAGAGAAGGGAATCCTCAAGAAGCACCGACTAGTCCAATTTCTTCAGTTGTATCCACCCTGGTGGGATTTCCCTCTCTCTCACCCTGGATTTTTTTTTTTCTCTTTTGTTGATGTTGTTATATTTGTTGTTGCGTTGTATTTCCACACTAAATGGGATATGTTGTAATTTACGTTATTTCTTTTTGTTGTTTCTATACTCCTTTGTTGATATATCTCTCTGTTTTAATGAATGTGGCTAATCCCATTTTTTTTTTTTTGTAAAAAAGAAAAAAAATATCCAATTGACAAAACACCTAACTTCATGCAAAATCAATGTTATTAAAACAAAAGCTCACATGAAATAGTTAAATCTCGAAAATATAATTTAATGCAATTCAAAATAACCAAAATGATCAAGTAGTTATAAAGAATCCAATAAAGCAATTGACTAAGAAATTTGATCATGAGACTAATTGAATTACATGAATATGTACAAGATGACTCTTCCATGGATGACGATACTATGATTGCAGCTGATTAAGATCAACTTTGAGAAAGTTCATCTGAAAATTTTTCAAGCTCGAAAATTATATCTGTAAAAGAGAACAAATGCTTCTTGTAATTTTCAGGGATGTTCTAGCACAATGCTCAGCCATACATCCCACCCAAGCATTAATTCTCATCATCAATATGTAGACATTCTTCTCATTTTCTGCTTAGGATTCCCGAACTCATCTCCAAACAAATTAAAATTTTATAATTTCATAACTATGATTTGTATACATATGTATTAAAAAAAGAAAAAAACGAAAAAATCTTCGAAGGTGGACGACTTCCTTTGAATCATCGTCTCAATCCTCTGATTAAAATGCAGGAAAATTTCTCCGTATTCATCTGTATTTCTTCTCTATGGTACCAATTTAGTTTCTATATCTCTTGAAGCCAATTCACTTGTATCAGCTTCTGAAGTTTCATTTGATGTTGAATGAGGCTCCACAGAGCCATCATAAGAATATTTACTTCCTCTTTTACCATAACAAGCTTCACAAATCCATGCCAAAATGAGTATCACCATTACTGTTGATAATGCAGCTAATGCACCCCATGTCAAATGCACATCCTTCTTCAATGGTTTACAATGATTGACAAGTATTTCAGAGAATGCATCCTTCACTAGTTGGCAATCGACAAGTCTTTCGACACTGGGATAACTATTTAGTATGTTCTGTAATGAATTTGTATAGACAACAGCTCGATTATAATCAGTAGTCGAAATAAACTCTCCTACACAATCATTGCTACCATTGTTTGAACATGTGTATCTCTTAAGCACTTGAGGAATATCTCCAATTTGAATCGTATTCGAAGAACAATTCTCCGGTTGGTAGGTGTAATCCGGTGGCCCGGAGAAAGGATTGCATACATATTGCAGACCGGGAAGTGATAGCGACTGTAATGATGAAATGTTCGCATTAACCTGTCGATGTAAACAGTGAAAATTTTAAAGCTCAAGGCAAATGTGAACTTTTAGTACTAATTAGACATCGAAGAAGAATATGATACCTGATCGATTATGTCATGAATTCCCTTTCCTGCGTCGCGCAAAACTGATTTAGCTGAAGGTCGGCAGGGGAGGATTGTACCCAGAGTGCTGTTTTGCGGGTCTAGTTGATATTCATTGAGAGCTATGCATGTGTCACCTGCAAACCTTTTTTATAGCCGCAGTTTTACATCGGTAAGTCAGAATTAGTGTGCAAGATCTTTTATGTCTAGTAAATATCGAAAAAAAAATAGGCTACTTACTTATTTAGGAAGTAATACAATCCAAAGTACAGCCAGAAGAGGAATGCCAATAGCCAACAAACAACAATTAGCCTGCATGAGAGAATTATAGTTACATGATTGACTGATAAGTTTATTCAGATGCACACTAAGATACTTACAGATAAAAAGCACGGCGAAGCATTGTCGGCCATGTTCTTGCAATTAAAAACACTGTAACACAATTCGGTCAGAGGTTTTAATGTAAAAGCAATTGAATTTAGGTAACACAGTATTAAAATCGATCAACTCACATAGTAAAGCAAGTATGACGGCCAAATTTAGTGTCACAGTGGCAATTGTTACTGCTTTCCTGAAATAGAATGAAGCATTAGTGTAAAAGAGTACCGCCAAAACGATAACATGAATGATTTGGCTCAGTTTAATAAATTTTTACAGTATTTTGAGACCCTTGTTAACAAGTCGCATATTCTTTATCGCCTTTCTTTGTATGTTATCGGCTTCATCATTGAGCTTCTTTGTAGTGGCATTCAGATTAGTCGATCCATGGAGGTCACCGTAAAGCTCCATATCCTCTTGCATTGCTTGTACTGCACCAGTGACATTGTGTATTGTGTTCGATGCTTCTTGTGCTGTTCTTACAATGATGTTCTTCACCGTCTGCGCTCTCGAATGGAATTTCAAACTTCCACCAAGAACTACTCCTGATGCAACTCTACAAATATATATATATATATATATATATGTTATTTGAATTCTTCTCGATAATCTTAATGTTTTAATCGGTTTGCAATAAAGAAATCATGCTTACATTGCTAGAATTGTGAAGACCAACACTGAAAGAACAGGCCAAAAACTGTTCCCATTTGAGTGAGGAGGACCTCTAATCCAGTTTCTTTGTTTGTTGGTGAAACAGATGGATTTGATTAATAGAATTATAGCATAAACAATGCCGAAAACAAGCCATACTGCTGCAACGATGTACCCGTATTTACCGGTGAAAATAGCAGACTGGAAAAAATGCAAACAAAGAAAGCAAAATATCAATACATTTTCGATGTTATCCATCCATATATAAATATATATATATATATATATAACTCAAGAGAGATTTCAATCTTACACTCCAGTAATGTTTGTTTGTGATGTTAAATCCTCCCTTATATTTCTTGAATCCATCCAAAGGATCAATTCTTTCGGTTCGAATAAATAATAAACTCTCAGACTCAGAGCCATTCTGTTTTTCCACCAACACTCTGTTTGTTGCTAAGAAAAAATACGAAATACGAAAATAAGAACCATTGGTGTGATACAATTGAACAAAATACTGTTTCTGCAACACTGATGGAAATCAAACAAACAATATGTCTAAATTGCAGGAAAAGAAAAACAAAACAGTATCAAACAAACAACAAAAACTATAACCATGCATTCAGAAAATTTACAGAAATTGAGTCATAATCAAATGAAAACTACAACAGAAAATAAGCTAAAATTTACCAGATTGAGATCCAAGAGCAGTCCCAAAAAATGCAATCAAAACACAAACAATCACCAGCCATCTACTCCAACCCATGACACCACCCTGCAGTTCATCCAAAAAACAAAACATAACATCCTTCAATCCAATTAATCATTCATTCAATCATCTCAAAAACACATAGATAATAAACAGAACAACAGAAACAGGAAAAAAAACAAAGAAACTAACCAAAAGCTTCCCCTTCTCACTCTATCTTCTTTTCTTCTTTTTTTTTTTTCTCAAACTCTGAATATAAGAACCAAACAACAAGTTATCCAGAAGCTCAAAAGATTTCAATTTCTAACTTTCCAGATAAACAAACAGAGCCGTGTCAAACAAAACATTAAAACTCTGTCTTCATCTCTCTCTCTCTTTCTCTTTCCATAAACACAAAAACACAATATATATATATATATATAGATACAGTGAAATAAATATGAATAAATGATGAGAAAGAAAATTCAAAAAAAGAAACTTTCTTGAGCCATGGGAAATGCATCTAAGTGATGAGAAGAAAACCCACCAACTCAAGTAAAGCATTTCTGCAAATACATACAATAAATTATTTTTCTTCTCTTCTTTTGAAAAGAAAGAAAAATTAAAAGGTGATCAAAGTGAGGACTTTCTCTCTACTCTATCCTATTGAGTCAAAGAGGCTTCTTCTTCTTCTTCTTCTTCTTCTTCTTCTTCTTCTCTTGTTTCCATTTTACTTTTTTATTGTTTAACTTTTTTGTAGCAACGTGTGTGAAACTTAGACATTAATAAAACTAAATAGGACTACAAAACAAAGAGGAAAAAAGAGAGCATGATCTTTCCTTTCAGCCTTCAGACTTTTGATTTATTATTTATTTTTTCATTAATCAAATGGTGACAAATGAGAGATTTGTTTGGAAAAGGAAGTCCAATTATATATATATATATATATATATATATATATATATATATATATATATATATATATTCTAAATAAATAAATATATATATATACACATTCAAACATCATGCATGGCATCTGTCAATATGAAAATATAAAACCAAACTATATATATACATGAGTGATGACGTAATTTTTTTTATTTTTAATAAATATGTACAAGCCACCATAAGTCCATGACATATTAATTTGACCGTGTTTTGGTTTTAAACTTTCAATTCATATTTATTTAATTATTTATATAGATAAATTATTTTTTTAATAAAAAACACAAAAGCGTTTAATTTTTTTTTTTTTTGACACCACTATTTATAAAAATTAAATTTTGATAGTGATAAACATAGGGGAATATATATATATATTTGACAAAGGAAAAAGTCACATAAAACTATAAACACAATTTCAACAATTAACATTAAATTATATATATATATATATATATACACATAATTGAAGAAATGAATTTCAGTTGTAGACGAAACATGATGAGTATTATAATACAAAAATACATGTTTTAATTGATAAAGAGTAAAAAATAAAATATGTTTGTTTTGAAAAGAAAATTTTTAATATAAAATTAACAATGTTTTTTAATTTTATATAAAATAAGGAAAATCTAGATTGATAGGCGCATGGAAGGAGGGGATGAAAATCCGGAAGATTGCTTGGAAAATGCAAGACACATTACTACGAGAATAAGGATAATATTAATATTTTTATTAATTAATAATAAGTTTGAGCATAAAACAAGGGCCCCACATAAAGGCAAACTATTTGACTTATTTTAGGTGCTTTCTTTTGACTAAGGAATAGCCTAATATGAATTGTTTTTTTATGGTCTTGGAGTTTGGCCCACTTTCTGAGTAATAATTTTTTTTTAAAAAAAAAACTTCATATAAAACTTATATATATATATATATATATATATATATATATATATGTTAGTTTATAAAAAGTTGATCAATGAATTGCCGACAGTGCTTTAACCTATCGAGACCAAAATTTTCTATGTGCTGGTTAAAAAATTAAAAAAATAATTCGTGGATTCTGAATTTTATAATACAAAAATAAGAGATTTTATTTTTCAGATTCATAATTTCAATATTTGTAAAAAGAGAAAAAATCATTGTCTAGCGGTGTTAACTAATAAGGGCAAAATCATAATTTTATTAAAAAACAACTTATATGATATTAACATATATATTAAGTTTATTAATATCTCAAAATTTCACTAAATAAAAAAACTTAAATTTTTAAAATAATATAAAATCATATTTTTTTATGTCATGACGGTTTTTTTTGTTTTGTAAATCTGATAAACCACATAGAATAAAAAAATTTATTTTTATTTTATAAAAATAAAAATTTATACGAGTTTTTTTTGTAATTTTCACAAAAAATTATGCATGCTATTATGACATGTGACTTGTTTATTGTGTCAAAAGAAAAAAGTTGATCAATTTTGTGATCCAATGGCATATTTTATTTTAAAAAATAATCAACCATAATAAAAAAAAAGACATTTTAAAAAAATACCCAAATAAAAAAAACTACGATAAATAAAAAAAAATTGAATTAAAAATCAAATACAATGACTAACGGAAATTGGTTTTAAGGGTAGTGGCTTGAGCAAGTAATTTTAAATTTCAATATTTAAGTATGTAAAAAAAAATACCAATTAAAAATAATCTACTTTCTATAAGGCTCATGCACCTTATTTCATCATAATAAAACCAATTTAATTGGGTTGTGGCCTAATTCTGCTATTCTTTAGGTATAATTCTTAAAAAAATTTATAATTTAAAAAATCATATAAATTGTGATTGGATGAACAAGAATTCATATGATAAACTCTAATAACATTCATGATTTGATGGTGTCCTAATTCCATGTCATTAAATAGTGTTTGTGCTATAGTTAGGTTTAGGTATTCATCTTTCTCCTTGTCTGTCCATTTGCTTGGATTGATGACGGCTAGATAAATTTATAAAAATAAATATTCTTTCTAGAATGTTAATTTAGATTGATTGGTCATAAACAAAACTTGTCAATTTATATGAATTATAATTAACAAACAGTATGAAATTGATATGTCCTGAGATAGATAACTTACCACGGCAGGATTTAATTTTATGCTAGAAAAGTCATGGTTATTAATTAGACATATAATTAGTGCAAATTAAGGTATTATTGTTAGATATATATAAGTATTTTAAAATTAATTTTATCAAATACAAAAATTATTTAAAATAAAATGAGCCATTTGATTAGATCCATACACAATTAAATAAAAAATTGGTTATGGTTAAATATATTATTTGAATTTAAAAGATGAGCAACACTTATTTAGTGCAATGGTAAAGCACTTGGCAGTGCATGGTCAAATATGGGTTCAAAAATATTGTAGTAGTATTGGTTATGCATTGTTCATATGGTCCAATTACTGTAGAGTATTATTTATTAACTGTTCATTAGATCTTAATGTGGGTCTTTATGGGAAGAGTCATATTCTCTACTCCTCTAAAGTTACATGACACCACCATTCTAAAGTTGCATGACAGAGAGAATTTACCATTGTAGAGTGATAATTTTTATTATCCACGTATTAATCCACCCTACATAGTGAATTTCTTAGACATTATTAAGCAATTATAACAACTGCATTTCTATACATGTTTGTAATGTTAATAAAACTCTGTTATCTTTCTCATTAAAAAAAAATTAATAGATGACACATGTTAACAAAAAACGCAAAAAGTAACAATAGCGGATCTTATTTTTCTATATATCTAATTTACTCTACTTTTGAAAAAATTGACTTCTCAATATAATAAGTTTTAAAGTAAGAAAACGTCTTTTCAACATAATTTTAAAATAAAAAATTATTTTTTTTATAAAATAAATAATCTACTAATCATATATTACTCATTAAATCTAAAAAAAATTTGACCTCCTAACTTTTCACATAAAATTATAAGCATTATGTGTTATATTACATTGGTCAAAATTACCATTATATTTTATTTTTTAAATCTTCTACCAATAACCCGCCATTCACACCACATTTTTTTATTGTCCGAGCAGATTATTATAATTTTTTGATAAAAAAAATTTTGGGGAGAGTTAAAAAATAAAAAATAAAAATTCAAGTATTCGTTAGATCATTTGGTGCGTCATGAACTAGATAATAAAAATATATATATGAATGTATTTTTATCTTGGTACAAAAAGGTGGCTAAGGCATATGAAAACACAACAAAAGCGTGCAAGACTTTTGACAAAACATATGACTTGGAAATGCATTTTTTTTTCTCATGATGTGATGGTTTTGTTGACCAAAAACTCCTGGTTTGGTGTAAAGTATTAATAACACATATAAGTTATAAACTTTCCACATTTCATGAAGCATCAAAAGAATTTTTCAATATCACCATCAAAACTATATCCACTGAAAAATAAAATAAAATTTTGTCAACTTGCGCATTAAAATAATAAATAAATAAAAATTATGTTCTCATGAACTACATAATTTTTTTTTTTTTTACAAGTGTCACATGTAAATGTATGTTGGAAGTGTGCACATAACCAAAAATTGATTGTTCAGCCCATATATCTTCACCCGACCGATACAGGATTAGGTTGCAAACCCACTCCCATAGCTACGGATCTTTTTTGGCACCCATTGCGTCCAAAAAATTTTGAATCTAAGTATTAAACTTCCTGCAATAAATCTTTCATAGAAAAAACTCTTGGCTTAATTCATTCCTTCCCCTAAATAAAACATTTTTAAAAATAGAAATAATTAAAGTAATGTTACCATTTTATTTAAATTTTTTAAAAAAAAATGTTTAGCCAACTAAACTTCATCCACGTGATAATAATTTTTAAAAAAAATCATATATTTGCTAAATATATTCTTTTAAACATTTATTCTATTCACTAAACATTTTTGACATTTTAACAAGGTAATTGTTAAATTTTCCAAAAAAGGAAAAAATAATTTATATAAAAATTACATCTTATTTGAGAGATGTCATTCACTACATTGCATGTATTTCAATATCTCTGAACCACACAAAGTAAAAAAAAAAATTCACCACAATAAAAATGAAATAACCACGCATAGATTATATTGACAGCTAATTTAAGCGTTCATGAGTCTAATACAAGACTGTCTTTTGCACTACAACAAATACAAAAGAAAAAAGAAAAATAAAAAACTATCTATCACTGACTACAGGTATTGTTGACACAACAACTGATTGATTCAGTGAAAGAAACCGATGAAACCGCGGTTTCATCTTCCTATGGTGGTTTGTTCTTCCAATCAACTGTTGTATCGGACAAGGTGAACTCTCTTATTGCCCTGATTGCCTCGGCACGGAAGGCGGTGGAAGGATGGAGTTGGCCAGTTCTTCGTTCACCTTCACGGGAAGCGGCGGCATCTGCTTCATTATCTCCGGCATCTCATTCATTCTGTATCACAAGTTCAATGAGCTCCAGTGAAATAACTGAAAACCCTAATTTGATATTAAGGTACTAAGCAAACAAAAACAAACCAAGGATTGTATATCTTTATCAGTTGTGAATACGGTAATAAACCTTAATGAGATTTGTTTCATTGTTAGATCGTATTAAAAGTTCGGTTTATCATCAATGATGATCCGGCAAATGCATTTGTTAGACAAGATTAATAATTTGAGGCAGATAGGTACGCACTTTTCCATATAGATATCTTGCAGCAAGATATTTATATCTTATGCATATGTTGTCTCGGTTTAAGAAACAGCTAAAGGTGTCAGGATTTTAATCACATATCTATTGCTGATAATCTAACAAGCAAAACACATCAGAATAAACTTTGATTTAACATTGTAGCAGTGTCTCACATGTGCATGTCGCATGTCGGCTGCTAAAATAACACATTCACATGCATTTTTTGCTTTTAAAAGTTCAATAGATCTTCTTGTACCAATCACAACACATCGAGTTAGGACGGTCCTTTGTCTACCATAAACTAGAAAATAGAGCAGCAAAACAATCAACTTCAAAGGTAACACAATGCAGCAATTAGCCAATGCACAAAAGCAGATAAGTGATTGATCATTATTGAATAATCTTACAACTTGATTGCATAGATATATTTGGCATCGAGAAAAGACTTACTCGTTCATGATTGTGAGGATATTGTCATATGTTTGCTGGAAGAGATTGATGTTATCCTGGAGCTGCACAGAAATAAATTCTCAATTAAACCAACTGCAAGCATAAATTTGAAGTCACCGATATGAGAACATGACTTCAGTAAAACAATGATGAGAGAGGGATTACAGAATCTTAGAAATACTTGTTAGGTTACCACAAGTTTTCAGAAGTTAGTGTACTGCTGCATTTTAGTCAGTAAATATAGTGCATTTAGATAGGTTCATTATATATTTAATGGGTGCTTACCAGAAAGTTAGCAAGATTGGTGCTAATTTGATTGAAAGCCTGCATATTTTGTTCTAGAAGCTGTCCTGTAGCACCACCAATCGCTGCGAGAAGCAAGTGATAGATGGTTGATAGTAGATGGAAATATATTTTAAAAAAAATGGAACACAGAAACTCATGGTAAACACAATAATACAAATTTTATGAACCATGTGTTCCACTTCTCTACATACATAATTGTCATATATGGAGGACAAAAAGACTGTTTAGCAAGCAAATACTTGTAACTTTTGCTGGACTTTGTGCATTTATTTATTGTCAGCATAAGTGTAACATCTACTGAACAAACGGTTTCAGCTTTCAACAAGTCATTGGACAACTAAACATCTTTCCTTAGTTATTAACTTCTTATTCATCTTTTTCTAACAAATAAGGAAACTAGTTTCATAGAATGGTAATCTAATCAAGAACTTTCTAGAGCTTAAATTCACGAATATAATCTTCACGTGACAGCAGACTATTTTTCTTGCTCTGGCTAGATAATAAGTCAAAGTTCATAATATCATGGATTTCTACAGCATCCATCCCAGCGCACCAAACATACAAAATGCAGCCTAGTAATAGAGTCAAGTCTCCCTGAATAACTCAATCAAAATCAAGATCCACATTGTTCAAGATTAATTATAAGAAAGAAGACAACATTACTCAAGTTTAAGAGGGTACCTTTAAGAGATGGACCAAAAAAAAAATCCTACATGACATAGGAAGTCAAGAAATTTAGTTTAGGTCGGCCACTTCATTTAATTGACGGCTGAACGATCTCAAGTTTTTTATGGAGAGTACTGCAGGATTTAGCTTTTAAAACGCTTTTCCTATTTTGGTTATTCTAGTCACTTAAACTTGGTTTTTTTTTTCTCTCGAAGGACTGTTTAGCAATTTAATTTAGCTTAAACTTGGATTATTTAAACTCATTATTTAAGATTTGTTAGACATCTTTTTTATTATTACTCATCTTTTAGAATATCAAACTTGTGAGTTTATTGGATTTAATCTCAAACCCGGAAAATCGACATTTGTTTATGATTTTTTCGTTTTTTTCCCTACATCAGTTTGCATCAGAGCTAGAGTGGATTACGGCTAATAATGAGGGGAGGCAACCATCTTGTTAATGAAGATAAAGGGAAACGGGCTCTTTATGCAACACAATAATAAGGATCAAGGTATGGGTCGATTTGAGCAGAGCTTGGAACATATTATAGAACAAATGGCTTAATTAATGGGTGCAACAGAATTAACAATAACGCTAGGGCTAGGGCTCATATGGGAAGAGTTGCCCTTGTATGGTTATTTAAATATTTGGAGATTCCCATGCGGAGTGATTTTTTTGGTGGGATAAGCTAGACACTGACGAGTGAAGGCAAACAAAATGCACCATTAATACATGGCGAAAGATGAGCAAAAATTGTTAACCACGTTCTTATGTCTAGATTATGAATAAATTTTGGTTTTGCAATATCATATGTGCGCAAGGGTTATTAGGATTTTGCAGGACTATGCCATGGAGTTCTTGGGGCTAGCAGAGTGTAATAAATTGCAAGAATGAGTTACAACAAGTGGCAAGGCATTTGGATGGGTTGAAGTATGCAATCCAAGACAGAATTGGGATTCGATCACTACATATAGCAGTGAACTTGTAGAGGTGGAAGCTCAGATCTTGAGAACAGAGCTATTTATTTAAGAAATAAGCAAAACTTTGGAGAGTTAAATCAAAAGGGTAGGAGTTCTACACAAGAATTTACCCCCCGCTATGAGAAGCCTAATGACTTTAAAGTGGTTCCAGACAAGAGGAGACAAAAAGACAGCATCGGGAAAAGAAATGAGTAAGTCGACCACCCAATGCTAGGCCAATGTTGGGTAAATGCTACAATATTAATCAGTAGGGCTAGAGTCTAATTATTATAAACTATGCATGAATGTGAACATAGTGAAGCATAATGATCCAGGTAAGGACGGGACTGAAGAGGTGATTATTGTGATCTTGATGGAGATGACGTTGACTATAAGTTTGAGAATGATAATGGGATGTATGTGGTCAGAAGGATGATGATTACACCAAAGTTGGAAGACAAGAATTAGTGACACGAGTATTTCCATACTAAGCAAAAGAAAACCAAGCAAATTTTAGAACAAACAAATTTAAGTACAAGGCTGCTGCAAACAAGAAATGAAGAGAGCAAGTGTTCAAGGTAGGGCCATGGTTATAGTGTTCTTGCGCAAGGAGGAGGTTTCCAATTAGCACTTACCACAAGTTGCAGTAAAAGAAGTATGGACGACATAAGAGTCTTGAAAAATATCAATGATAATGCTTATGGCATTGACTTGCAAGATACTTGAAGAACTTTGAAGACATTTAATGTTGCGGATTTGTATCCAGATATCAACTTGAGGTCGAGTTCTCTTCAAGTGGTGGGGATTGACATGGGATAGTCAAGAAACTTGGTTTAGGTCATGCACATCATTTAATCACCAGCTGACCCATCACGAGTTTTTTATGGGGATTACTGTAGGATTTAGGTTTTTAAAACACTTTTCCTATTTGGTCATTCTAGCCACTTAAACTTGGTCTTTCCCTGAAGGAGTTATTTAGTAATTTAATTTAACTTAAACTCAGACTATTAAAACTCTTTAATTGAGATTTGTTAAATATTTTTTTAATTATTCATCCTTTAAAATATCAAACTTTTGAGTTTATTCCTAAATTGGGGTTTATAATCAAACCCTAAAAATTGAGATTTATTCTTAATTTCTTCACTATTTCACTGAATCACACAAAATTAAAAAAGAACATAATTAACCAAAAGAAAACCCAAACCTCTATATGAGATATCATCATCATTGTCAACAGGCAGCATAGGTAAAGCATATTGAGGAGCACTAGGCCGTGCTGCCAAATGAGTTGATGGCTTCGTTGAAGAATCCGTAGCTCTTTCCTGCAAGAGATGCTAAATCATTTCCAACTTTCTAAAAGTGATAACAAATGATACGATTCATAGAAATAGTTCAACACTGAACAACACCATGACCAACAAAATGCTAGAATTTGACAATATATTATGCTCCTTGCCTACAAATAGAAAAATAATTGACTGAAAATCAATTCTTTAACCCTTATTGAAATATAAAGTAGTCCTTTATTGCCATGAATCAGCTGTATATAACCTTCAAAAGGGTATTGCCCATTAATTCAAAAAAAAAAAAAATTTAATGACTTTTTGCTCCTAGAAGATTGACATGTGAATTTTAGAAGAGTTGATTGGCTGCAAAAATACCATTTCCTCCCAATACAAATTTTAGAAGGCCAGAAAAAATCTAAATCAACCAATTTTCTCTTTGGTTAAATAATATCAACCTTGAACAAGTGGGCCACAAGAAACAAAAATAAATAAATAAATAAATATATAATAATATTAATAATAATAAACATTGAAGCTATTAAATATGTGTAGTTGACAGAAGATGGGAAATAAAATTCACAGGGAATTGTTTGTTCAAGTGCATGTTCATTTGCAAAAAGGTGGCCAAATTTGTGAAGTGGGATGTAAATCCACATTCCCTTAAGTATAACTGAACTCACAATTATGTTCATTTCGGTGGAAGTGAGATGTCTAGAGGTGCAATATGTAATGAGTGATTATTTTATAATTTTTTGTAATTTATCATAATTTTGAGAAACAAACTCCTCAAGTTTCATTTCTTTATATAAAAACCTCAAAAATTAATTTTCTCTTCAAAAGATCTCTCTACGTTAAACTTATTATTATAAAATCTAAAAATGGCACAACTACCCTTTGTTCATAACTTCAAAATAATATTTGAATTAATATGCATGTGTGTGTAAATGTTTTACATTTAAACGAACTCTAAAATTTCTTTTCTATGTTCATTTTGGTGAGAGTGAGATGTCTAGAGGTGAAATATATGAGTGATTATCTTATAAATTTTTGTAATTTATCATGATTTTGAAAAACAAACTCCTCAAGTTTCATTTCTTTATATAAAATCCTCAAAAATTATTTTTTTCTTCAAAAGTTCTCTCTACTTTAAACTCATTGTTATAAAATCTAAAAATGGCACAACCATCCTTTGTTCAAAATAATATTTTAATTCATATACAAGTGTGTAAATGTTTTACATTTAAACGAAATCTAAAATTCATTTCCATGAGTTTATGTAAATTTTTAAATTTTCAGAAAAATTAACAAATGCAGTTTTGCCAGATTGTATTAAATTTCAATTTAATAGTGTATTTAAAGAGATGGTATCAAATTTCTGGTTATTCTTTTAGAAAAATAAAATTTAGGTATTTTCTTTGAAAAATTAAGATAAAGTATGGAGATTCATAAAAAAAAAAAATCACGCCACTAACAACCCACTTCAATTCATTTTGCCCTGAAGTGGCTTAGTGGCTTTAGTACAAAATTTGGGAAGTAGTCAAGTGAGGGAAGTCCCTCACTTCCCTCACTTCATGACAAAGAACGCCCTAAGTGGACGGAAGTCAAACCACCTCCCCATTTTTCCTCTCACTAACCTGCAAATGAACATGTCCTAACTCCGGAATCAAAACCAGTGAAAGAACTAGATGCTCAGAATATTTAAGGTTTCAAAAGAGAGTTAAGAACAAAATTGTAACTCAAAGACTTCTGACAGAAAGAATGCAGAAATTTACAAAGTTTTCATCACATACAGATGCTAGAACAAGGCGTATGTTTTCTATCATATAGCCTAATGGGTAAAGGATGAGCAGAACATCAACGAAAGCTCACCTTTTTATCTTTGTTTTTCCTTGCAAGTTCCTCCTTCCTTCTCTTTCCACTTTCCTTTTTCTATAACACATCATGAAAATCAGTTTAGAGCCAGATTTCATATCCAGATAAACAATTTTAATAAGAGACAGAGAGAGATAATATATTACACTCGGTAACTTATAGAAACTAAATCCTAGGAACATAAACAGAATATTTTTACATTGCAGCTGTATGAAGAAATTCATAATGTTTGGAAGTATATATAAAAGGAAAACATATTTATATAACATACATAAAAAAGAAATTTGTGAGATCAATATAAATGAAAGCCTTAATCAGACATCAATATCGCTTTACAGTCCTCAGAGTAATTGTCACCAATCCCTTCTTTCACATTTTCTAATTAGACAACTGAAAAAGGAACCAACTATCTCATCACCTACCTGATCTTATCAAATGCCATTACTATCTTCTTATCTGTGAAGGTGATGAAAGTCTGCATGAAGTTAGCAAATAGAGACCTGAACTAGCCAATGCTCGCAGATCATGGATGAAGATAAAATTTGATCTCACACCAATGGCTACGCTATAATTGTAGGCAAGCAAGTAAGAAAATGAGAAAAAATACTAGAAGAACAAATTATACCAGAGTTCCAAAATGAAGACATTATATTGTAAATGTTGTGCATCTGAGCATTTCTATATTCCAAGTCATTGGAGAACTTTGCATTAGCAAACTCGGTAACTTACAGTCATCCATCTGCACCGCAGGGCCACATCTCGGACTGTCTTGTCTTGCAACTCCATTGCAATTTTGGCATAACGAATGAGACTTGCATCAGAAGCATATCTGGAAGCAAATATATTTGTCAAGTAAATGTCTAGTTTTAATCATATATAAAACATTAATAACAACAATACCACTGAAGCAATAGTAAATGGAACTGGTCTGAGACGTATCTTTGACCAAAGAAAAAGACCATAAAACAAGTAAAGATTATAACTGGATAAAATTGTCCCAAAAGACATTCTTTCCGGTTGTAATTCTAACATCAGTTCCTAGACACAGTTTTAAAGCAACCCCCGAAAGTAGTTCTTCCTACTTATTCCCACCGAAGTTCACTTTTGATACTACCCCACATCTCCATTTTCTTAGTTAGTGTTTATTAAAAAATCCATATCACCACAAGTGTTTATTAAAAAATTCATATCACCACAAGCCAATATTTATTCAGACAACTTAATCTAAACTTGCTAAGACAAACCTAAACATGTAACTTATTTCTATGAATTTTACAAAGGGATTATGACAAACAAGATCTGAAAAGAAAGACAACCATATTTCTCATCATTCTTTCTGATATCACACCAGTAGCTCCAGTAAAATCCTTATTTCATATCAAATTTTTTGTTACTACATGAAGCAAGCTTGAAAAAACTTGTATACTCATGCAAACTGGAATTTTTCTTTTATATAGTCAAAATGTCTCTTAAACTTATCTATTCATTTCTATGAATTCTTGTAGTGGGACAATGACAAACTACAACATAAGATTAAAAAGAAAATTAATCACATCTCTCAGTATCTCTTTCTGACATCTTGGCAAAAGATCCAGTAAAATCCTTATTTCTCATCATACAATTGTTGCTACACAAACCAATTTAGCAAGAAATATTTATACCTACCATGCATTATCACATAGAACAGAAGATATGAGTTACAATATGAAAATACCTTTCTATGAATTCTTCAGCAGGGACAATGACAAACAACAAAATAAAACTTAAAAGAAAAATAATCATATCTCCGATCACCTCTTTCAGATATCACACCAATGGCTCCCTAAAATTCTCATTTCTATAATACTTTGTTGTTGCTATTTTAACCCATATAGCAAGAAACCTTTATGCTTAGCATGCAAAATACCATAAAAGAGAATATACAAGTTCAATACAACAATTACACGTGTGAGTGTCCATCTTAAAAACAAACTTCAAGATATAGAATAAAGAACCATTTTGCTCATGCCATGCATGTGTACCAAAATAAACATCTCAAAAAAGTTTAAACGTATAAAATCCAAAAAAGACTCTTTTTCTACACAACCAAATGTGGAAGAGAAAAAGATGATAAAGACAAATGCTTCCAACAAGAGGCCAGACAAATTTCCCAAAAGAAAAACTAAAACAGAAATACCGATCATGGAATACTAAGTAGTACAGCACAAAGCTAATTATTTTAGAAAGCCTCCATAATAAAAACCCTAAATTCAAAAATCTAGCATACAAATGTGTATAATTCCCAACCATATTACCACACAAATCCCTCAATTCCTTCCCCCACATTAAATCTCATTTCAAGATTGACTCCAATCACTCAACCATAATTCCAAAATTCAAAGCTATGCACAATATCCCAAAATCAAACAGCACAAAAACCTCAAAGAAATTAACAAGAATAAAGACAAAGCAAAGGAATGAATTGAATAATCACTAACTTAGCCAATCCGTCCTCCAAGATCGTCTGCTCCTCGGAGGTCCACTCAATCGCCAGTCCAGGGTTATGTTTCAACCCCTGCCCAGGCCCCGAAGCATTCCCCGCCGCCGGCGCCGCCGCTGCCGCACCATTATTAGGGTTCCCCGCCGCTCCACCGCCCCCGGCGGCACCGTCCTGATTCCCCGTCGGGTTCGCACTCGCCGCCATCGAAATCTTCTCGAATTCTCACCACCAGGGCTCCATTGCCGCCAAATCGAAGCTCTTCTTTCCAAGAAAAGGTGATAAAAATGGAAACTTTTTTCTTCTTTTCGCCTTCGAGTTCTTGCAGAGAAAAAAAAAACAATTTTTTTTTAAGGGTTTCTCAAGAGTCAGACACTTGGATTGGTTTTTTTTATAAATAATAAATTTCAGAGACTTATTAGATTAGTATTTTATATATATATATATATATATATATATAAATAATAATTTATTTCAAGAATTTTCTATTTTTAAAAGTTTTTGAATTATATCAAAATTTGGAAAATTATTTTGTCTTAATTACACCGGAATCCCTGATATTTTTGTTTCAGAGTTCTTATTGAATCTGGAGGGTTTTGACATTGAAGCCAAGTGTCATTGGATTGTCAAATGACCTTTTTATCCCTGACTCAATTCAGTATTCCCATTATTTTATTTTATTTTATTTTATTTTGATAAGAAAAGCATTCTGTTTATTTTGATTTACAAATTTCAATGGAATCGGTATTGTCGGATCTAAAAAATATATGCATTTATTTTAAATGAATTTATAGTTTTTAATATCATATAAAAAATCTATACCTATTATATAAGAAATTTATACATACTATTAAACTAGATTTATAATATGCTTCTAGAATATTTCAAAGAATAAATTTAATTTTTTTATTACATTTTAGTTTTGTTATAATAATTATAATATTAATAATTGAAAACAAATTAGTTACAAATATTTATTTATGCTATAAATATTCAAGAGACCTTTCAAAACCCATGTTTACTAATAATTTTCTTTGCAGTAGTTTTTTTATTAATATTATAGGAGTTATTTAAGCATGTTATTTTTTTATTATATTTTATATGTCTCAAACTCTCAAAAATTGTAAAAACCCTAATGCGGAAACTAACATTGTGCAGGAATATTTGCAATCTTTGTTAATATTTTTAGTTGATTTTTGAAATATTCTTTAATAAAACAAAAGCCAGTTATAAAAAATAAAATAAATAAATAAACCTTATCAACAATGAAAACCCCTAAACCGGACAGTCAAATAAAAACTTCAAAATACATTCTTTTTATTTTGTATGGATAAAGAATGTTCACAATTATGCTCATAAATTTAAATAAGAATTAAACAGGGTATTACAAATTTGTAAGTTTAATATTTAAGAAATTCACATTGGTTAGAGACTTTTTTAAATTAAATTTGAACATTTGTTCGAAAAAACTTCTATTTTATAATATATACCCACACTATATACACACTGTACTATATACGAGTCCCCAGGGTGAGAATTTTACCACAAGATGCCAAATTACTTAGTATGCTAGGCACACAGCGTTTAGGCTTCAATTTCCGAATAAAAATTGATTATCAACTTCAATGATGACTACCTGAAAGGTTTCCGTCCTTTGCTTTTCCATAACGTGGATACTGGGGTCTCTATCAGAACACTTTTGACATTTTGTTAGTCCGGTTTGGCAGGTTTCAATGTCAATCATCAAAAGTAATATAAATTCTTTTGGTGTTCTGGTTAGAAATAAATTAAAGTTTATCTTATTTAACTTAATGCAGCCAAC